>NC_056731.1:1619915807-1620023307 GCF_019279795.1 Protopterus annectens
GAATTCACTAACCAACTCAGCAGGGGCCTCCGGGGCTGAGGTTGTCGTTTGAGCGGTTTTGGGGGTCGGAAGTACCAAGGACTCGGTTTCAGCCGAGACCGAGACACTCACGGTAGGCCTGGCCGTGGTTTCAGCCGAAACCGCGGCCCGCGTGTGTCAGTCCTTGTCCTTCCGTTTCTTTGTTAAATATGAAGTCGGGAGTCTCCGGTGGCATATTGTACGAAAAACTAGCCCCAAAAAATTCCTCTGCAAACTCCGCCCGACGTCCAAGAGTGCGTCGGTTGAAGGAAGCACAGGCAGAACAGGCCGAGACGTCGTGGTCTGGGCCTAGGCAGGGGAGGCATTAAGAGTGGAAATCCTTATGAGGTATTTGTTTCCCACAAGTTAAGCAATTATTAACTTTATCTGACATCGGCTGAGGCAAGAAAGAGTCCCCAACGGGGTACTTAGCTTTTGAAGTCTTCGGTAGCTGAATTACAGGAGCTGGCCGACCGGCACTTGCGAACTGCTTCTGCTTCGGGCACCACGCGGCAAGAAAGACTGAGGAAGATGGCGTCGGCTGACGCTTTTATACCCCACGCGCTGGCCGGGAAAGGCGACATCAGCCGACGCCAGACTTTGGAATCCGGCCAACTGAAGGGCTGCCTGAGGCAGGACAACCCATATGTGATGACTGCAGATGCATCCTTGAAGGACATCTGCCCTACTACTTTACCATTCCCTTTATCAGACTAGCCATGTAGTATGTACAAATTCAAGCCTATAGCTCAACTAGAAAGCACTCAGACAATTTCTGAAAATTAGAGGCTTTAAATAGCCTAACTATTCCAATAAATTAACATGATTCTCTTTATACTCATTAACTTACAGACTGTCCTGAGGTGCCATGATTCTTTCTCTCTCTAAGCCATGAAAGTCCCAGTCTTAATGGTTCTTTTTATTCCCAAAACCAGTGGCTGTACAAACGCCTAGAGTAGGGGCCTAAGTGTACACCAACAAGTAGAATATAGTGGAGGGGTAGGTTCAAACTCAATATATTCCAAGCCTATGGAATACATTACCAGTACAGATCAAGCAGACTACTGCTTTGGCTACGTTTAAGGCTAGTCTTGACATGTATATGGGTAAACACAAATTTACCCCAAGATTATCATGTATATCATTGCTTGATTTTGGGGGGCAAGCATTATTTGGTACTTGAAAAAGGTGGCAAGATGTTTTAACTCATTACAGCTGAGTGTGCCTCCAGGTGTTTCTGCAGTTTCCTCCTACTGCACCTCTAGGCATCAAATATTCTTGTTCATATTTGCATTAATAATTCCAACATTATGCTACATACAAGGTATCAGAAGATTTTACCTTGAAGCATACATGATGATACACAGCTGTATTGCTATACGACTTTTGTCAATGAGTATTTGTTAGACCTGTAAGGTGGTAACCTCTTTGGAGTTAAAGGTACTCAAAACAGCTGTACTGGAGGGGAATGAATTAAGTGCACATGCTGAAAGCTGCATACAGTAAGACAGCTGATAGACTCCATGATTGCTAGCCTAGTATTGTTCCTGTTTACTTACTGCAGTCCTAAATTTCCGTGATGCAGTGTTTTCGTTGGCCCCATCTTGGATCCGTTCTTTTGGAGCAAATTGCCTCCCATTTCATGTTAGTTACTTTTTCAACAGATTCTATCTTTATTCCTTTTTTTTACCTGCATCATACAATGCACACATTTTCATCAGTTTCTTACTTTTTTCACTATGTTTTTCCTTCTTGTCTGCGACTCTTAAGCCTGTCCTAAAGGATGTAGCACTCATCTGCTTCTTTGCTACTGGGAGTTCCCAGTAGGAGAGTGAAAGCCAGCTGGAGGAACTGTCATACAAGCAGCCACGGAGATGCATTTCCACCAATGTCTTTTCCAGTGCTATAGCCTGTTGGAAAAGATGAGGCAGCACAGGGGATGGCTGAGGTGAGTGTTCACCAAGCCAAGTATGTGATACCTTTGCTGCTAATGTCATAAACCACCCTCATGTCTGCCTGGATGACAGTCTTCTGAATTGTGCTCATCCCTGTACTGAGTGTGAACAGGCATAAGTCTGATTTGGGGTAAGATTTTATGGTGGCTTGGCATAGGTGCAAAAAGCACTTATGAGAAAACAAAAGTTAAGGAGTCTGCTCTTAATACTTTGGTCGGTTCGGTTTGCAAGAGATGTTTGCATAATGATATGGGATGAACCGTTTTATTTACTTTTTTTTATTTATCCTTTGTTGACTGGGTTAGTCCTACAAGGCTTGTGCCCTCTCCTGAGGGGAGACCAGAGGTTGTATTTATAATACTGGAGGAAATTTGTCCAGGGCATGGAGGAGCTTGTCATTGTTGTGAGTGGGACCTGTTTTACAGGATCACTTCCTGTTTTCATTCTAGACACAGAGGTGGCCCAGAGAAACAGGGAGGTAGATGGAGAGAGAAGGAGATGATGGAGTGGTGAAAGAGAAAGCAAATATTGAGATGAGAAAATGTGTGCAGGATTCTGAGGAGAGGTTTCAAAGAAATCAGTTTGATGGAGAGGAGTCCGCAAATGATGGATGTATAACTACAACCCTCCGGTTCAGAGAGTTTAATGGTGGTGCAGTGTGTGCCAGAAAATGAAGGAGCTGTTTCCTGGAGCGGCATTGTGGAGAAAATACAAAAGGAGGATGCAAAGACTATCCTGAAGAATAGAGGTGAGATGGAAAAGAAAACTTATGTAAAGAAGGTAAAAGGCAAAAATTGAGTAGCAGAAGAAAATGAAAACTTGAAGTACGTGGTAAGGATTCAAAGTAAAGAAGAGAAATTAACAGGTATGAAATGTCAGAATTTATTAGCTCCTTTTGGTGTAAAAGCACATGAGGTAAGAGCATTTATTCTTAACACAGACATTTTGTGACATTATATTTGAGACTGTATATTCTTCAGGAAAATTTTCCATTGGAAAAAAAAAGGGGGGGGACTGTAACCTGTGGAATATTTATGGGATAGAAGCATTTAACACGAAAGTGTAAAAAAACAAAAAAAAAAGAAAAAAAATTGTACAGTTTTGAACAGAGGTAGAGAGAGATAGAGACTGTGGAAAGACATATGAAAACTTTATGTAAAGTAGTACTGGACGTTGCAAATGTTTGACTGATGTGGTTTATGTACTGGTGGCTGGGATTGTAATGTGTTAAAAAGAGAGAGAAAAAAATTATATACCAAGCATAAATGTGGAGGGGGATTAAGGGTGTTGTAAAATACTGGAGACAACCTAAAACAGGTTTTTCTTTTTGGAAAAGGACATTTGATGAGTAACTGTAACAAAAGAACATGTTATACTTTAGGGGAAATGAGACAAAATATAAAAATGTGACTTGAAATGTTATAAATGTAGCATAACTGAACATTTGTGGTTGGACTGTAAAAATGAAAATAAGAGTAGAGAGAAAAAACTGAACAAATAGAAGAATTTTTTAAAAGCAGTAGAAGAAAAATTAAATGAGAAAAAAGTACAGGACATGGAAGAAAGTTCTGAAATAAATGAAGATATAAATTGGGTGGCATTAAAAGAAAAAAGAATTCTGTTAGTAAAAGGGTAAAAAAGACAAAGAAAATATGAAGGGATAAATAGAAAAGAAAAAAAAGAAAGGAAATGGATGGAAAAGAATATATACAGCTAATGATTGGGGGGGTATAATAGTAAAGGTGTTTGACTCATGGACAGAAGATAGCGTTTGATTCGCACCTTTGGGAGGGAAATTGGTTAGACCTAGAATTGTCTATTAAAAAAAGCTAGCCTAGTAATTAGCTGTGATCTTATGAAACCCCGAGTCTAGGGAAAAGAGAGAAAGAAAATTTTAGAGTGCTTTCTGTAAATGTGAATGGTATTAAGAATGTAGTAAGAAGAATATGGATTTTGGAGTGGAAGAATATGGATTTTGGAGTGGTCAACACATTAAGATTACAGAAAAACTGGGGAGAAAAGATAATCTGGAATTTGTGAAGTGAGACATGTTGTGGCACAGCCGTATTATGTAGAAGTACAGTAAAGATATTAGATGCAACTTTAGCAAAAGTGTAAGTATTAACCATTGTAGAGTTAAAATGGGAAGAACAAGTATATTGAATTTTTACAGTATATGCTTATATTAATTGTAAAGAAAATGAAAGGTTATTTCATCAGATTTTATACTATGTAATGATAAATATGAATATTATAGCAGGAAACTTTAATTGTGATTTAAGAGGCAAGCATAAAAAAGAAAGGAATGATAAGAAAAATGTTGAGTTAAGATGTGGTAAGTTAAATCTTTTGGATAAATTACGGACTTATAAAAGGGGTATGTATAGAACTGAAAAAGATTATTTCATAGTATCAGAAGGTTTAGTTACAGGAGAAGAGGAGGTAGTTGAAGCAGGGTTTTCTTATCTTGCAATATGGGTAGAGATGAAGGAAACCAATAATATATAAAAATAGGCAAAGGAATAAAAAGGATAAATTAAAAGATAGGAGAGATTAGTAATACAGTTATTTACAGCTTATTAATATGAGAATATTTTATAAAAATTGGCCTGAATGGTGGATATTTAAGGAAAAATGTAAAAAAAAACGTTTTTTTTACAGAGGCAGTATGACAAGAAAAGTAGAGACAAGAATATAAAAGAGCATGTAGTGATGCATTGGAAGATTTGGAACATAATGATAGGAAACACTTTGATAAAAACATTATATGAAATAAATCAAGAATAAAAATACAAGAATTTTTATATAAACAAAGACATTTTGTACAGGAAACACCTGAAAAGTTAAGAATTCCAGTTGTTAACATATGCAGATGAAATGTCAAAAAACAAAATTTGGATAAAAAGTAATAATGTCCACACATGAGTGCCTAGACGTGAAGGGTGATGGTGCTGATCTGTAAAGTACATCCATCTACTCAAGGACAATTGGGGCAACCCAGGATTAACAGGGCTAGGCTTATAAAGGCTCTAGAGCGGTTAGCCTAGTAACCTCCTCTGAACCTCTATGCAAATCCAATGTGTGAAGAACCTTCTCACTAGCAGACTCCAGAGTAGAAGAAAGAAGGGTAAATTAACATACTACCAGACAACACTCTGACCACCATGGGCATAAAAGAAGGATTAACACAAAGCGACACCCTATCTCTGTGAAAAACTAAAAAAAAGAGGAACAGCTATAAGAGCCTGAAATTCAACTCTCTTGGCTAACTAAGGGCCAAAAGAAGAACAGTCTTTGAAGCACAATGTAAGGAAGCTGACGCTGCAGGCTCAAAAGGAGCCCAAGTCAAATTTTCAAGAATAAAACTGAGGTCCAAGGATGGCAGAATAGGCTTCCTGGGAGATCCAATATGAAGGATGCCTTTAAAAAATTGTTTGACCTCAAACCTGGAGGAAGAGTCAAGGGCAGACAAGCAGAAATAGCCGAGAGGTGAGCTTTAACTGAATATCTAGTAACCAAAAAAGGGCACCACAATCCAACACAAAAACCATAACAAGTAATCCAAAAAATTGTCATAGTCAGCAGAAGCAAGCAATTGATTCAAGCAGAAAATACAAAAGTACTTTAATAAGACATTAAAAAAAAAACAGAGTTAAGTTCTGGGATGAACGAAAGCACTTAACTTTTTTTTTTAAATGTCTTAAAGTATTCAAATTTTGTATTTTCTGCTTGAATCAATTACTTGCTTCTGCAGACTACGACACTTTTTTGATTACTTTAACTGAATATGCTAACCAAGCACAGAGCAATTCATACAAGTAAGACAGAGCCAGAGGGAGCCCCACGGAAAATGGAGAATTGTTACAAGAGAGGGATCACACAGTAAATCTCTTCCATTTGGACAAATACGAATTCCTGGTACTGGGTTTCCTAACCTTCTGCAGAACCCAAAGCATGAACTCAGAAAATAAGTGCCTAAAAGGGACCAAAACCATATCACCCACAGCGTCAGAGTGGGAAAAGTGAAGGTGTATAACAGACCCCTTTTCTTGCATTAGACGGTCCACCTGTTGAGATAACTTGGGGTGATTGGACCTGGCTAAAAGAAAAGTGGAAACCAATGCTGTCTGAGCCAAAGGGGAGTCACCAGCAAGATTTTGGAGAAGCCTTGCTTAATCTTGGGTAGGACGCTCAGAATCAGGGCAAGGGAAAGGAAGGTGTAGAGAAACACTCCCTTCCAAGGAAAAGATAGCGCCCATCTACCTTCCAACCCAGAGGGCTTGAAATTCTTGAACAGAAAAGGACGTTCTCTGCTCAGAGGGAAGGCAAAAAGATCTATGTGAGGAATACTCCACCAATAGACAATGTCCAGAAACACATTTCTGTGAAGCATCCATTCATGAGCCTGTGTGCTGGAGCTGCTCAAAGACTCTGCCACTATATTTTGCTCTGAAGGAATGTACACAGCCTCAGGAGTCACCTGATACTGTACAATTGGATCAGAGACCTAAAGAGCAAGCCTGCAAAAGAGGCAGGACAGTGTCTCCCCCCACCCCTTACTTGTTTACATACCACATCACTGTGGCATTGTCAGTGAAAACTTTGAGAGGGTTCTGGAAGAAAGAGGGAATGAAAAGCCTGAAGAGCTAAAAGTAGAGATCTCATCTGATGGGGAGGCCAGAGACCCTAGAGCTTGAGAGAACCGAAGGAAGAAGCTCCCCAACCCCCTGTCTGTATCATCTGACGTTGGATTAATAGTTGGGGTATTTGCCTTACAAACATAAGGTGCAGGGTTTCATTCTTACATGGGGTAACTGTCTAGGCTTAAAACATCCGACAAAGGCAGTTAGCCTAGTACTAATCTATGAACCTATGCAAAGAGCTCTTGCGATGACTGAAAGGTGGAAAGGAAGCCATAGGTTGACAAAGTTGACGTGTACACCAATGAAACTCAAGTTTGAGACAGGGAAGGAGGGGAATAAGGAAATCCAGTAGATAATGGTGTTGAAGCTACACTGACTTGAGGTACCACTGGAGTTTTCTAATACGAAGCCTGCAACAGGAATGGTGGAAGCCAAAAATCCTAGAACCCAGAGAAAATCCCTGGCTGTGAGTGATGCCAGAGAAAGAAGGGATTAGAAAAATACAATCAGACAGAGGGTCTTTGGTGAAGACAGGGAAGTCGGCAAGGGAATGGTCTGGATCCTGCAACCGAGAAAAACACGATTCCAAGAAGGAAGTGGGACTGATTTTTGAAAGTTTATGGTAAAATTCAGGCTTTGCATCAGGCAAACAAACTGGAATTCGTGAGGCAGAATCTATGGGGACAAAGCCTGAATGAGCAGGTCATCTAGGTAAGGAAAGATCTGAACCCTTTCATCCTACAAAAGGCAATGACGACAGCGAGGCATTTGGTGAAAACCCTTGGGGTAGTAGAGAAGCCAAAGGGCAAAGCAGAGAACTAAAAATCTAAGGAAGAAACACAAATGCAAAAACTTCATGAAAAGTGGATGGATGGGAATGTGGAGGTAAATATCTTTGAGATCCAAAGATACTGTGAAAGCATGGTGAAGGAAGAGGAACAAGATTTGAAGGGACAACATCCAAAAGGAATGGACCTTTAAAATGGTGTTGAGCTGAGAAAGTTCCAGAATGGGTCTCCAGGTGTCTTCATTCCTCAAAACCAGGAACATGCTGGAATAAAAACCTTTCCCTTCCTGGGTAGGGGACACAACTTGAATGGTGCCCTGGGTCAGAACATCCTAAAGCACTTCTGGAAAGAAAGGAATCTGTTTCTGAGGATGTTGTGGAATCCCAGAAGGGGGGGGGGGATTACCTCTCCATGAAATATCTCTGGTGGATGATAGACAAAACCCAGAGTCTAGAGTGACCCTTCACCAATTGGGAAGGGACATGGAAAGCCAAAAAGACAAGGATACCTGGCCAAGGGGAAGGGGAAGTAAACTGTCAAGATGGAACTTGGTTTCCTGGTTTACCCCAAAGAGGCTTCTAAGAAGCAGGAGTCTGAGTAGACGTAGCTGGAAGTACATGCCTAGAACCATTTTTTACCTTTTGGTGGACGGCAAGACAGTCTGTGAACAAAAGCAAATTTGGAGGAATAATTCCATTGAAACTTAGGGACAGGAGAAACAAAAATGTTTCAATTCCTGCAAGGCCTTGCCTTTGGGCCTTCTTTATCTAAGAAGGACTCGCAGATCAGCAGCAGACCCAAAAAGGTTTTTACTATCAAAAGGAGCATCCAACAATTTAGCTTTAACGTCCCCAGGTAAAGGCTGAAAAATAATCCAAGAGTAACACCTCAGAAAGTACAGTTGTGTACACTTAACATAAATGTAGATGATCAAGTGTATTCACTGTTGCAGTCATCACACTTGGGTTATATGCCTGCAGGTAGCACTCAGAGGGCCCAAATACCAGAGTCTTGGGATTTCTGAGTCGGATGCTGTCGCCACTTCCATATGTCAGGTGGTCAGGGGGTATAAAACATGCAGCTGACACCATTACATCAGTTTTTCTTGCCCCAGATGTCAGGAGCCCCCAAAACAGGAAGCAACTACATGGTGTGGAACACCTCCAGTAAAAAACTACCATTGCCATAAGATATGGCCAGAAAGAGGATAGGTGGAAAGAACAGAAAAGTCAGGGGGGCTGGAGGGAGGATAACCAGGACTGCAACAGTGAATACACTCGAACATCTACATTTATGGTAATTGTACACAACTGTACTATGTTCTTCGTGTTTCCCTGTTGCAGTCATCACACTTTGGTCAATTCCCAAAGCTGAGGAAGGGTGGAGGCAGTCAAGAAGTATTGGGGTTGGCTTGCATGCCTTGTAAGACTGCTGTGGCAAATCCAGCTCTGGATTTAGAAAAAAATAGCTAAGTGGTAATGCTTGGTGAAGGAGTGTACAGAACTCCAGGTTGCAGCTTCCAGGATGTCCCTGGTAGGGACTCCCCTGAGGAATGCTGCAGAGGTTGAGGTAGCCCTAGTGAAATGAGCTTTGATCCCCTGTGAGGTAGGTTTACCATGGTGTCTGTAGCAGAAATGGATGCAGCAGTTTGCTTTGAAATGGCCTTGCCCTCTGCCCCTATAGCGAAGCTAACAGCTGGTCAGATTTTCTGAAAAGTTTATTTCTGTCAGGGTAAAACATGAGCTGTCTGTGCATGTCAATGGAGTGCAGAATCCTTTCCGCTTTATTTTGAGGATTAGGGAAAAAGGTTGGTAAATGGATGGTTTGGTTTAAAGCCACACTGGCTACCACCTTAGGCATAAATGATGGGTTAGTCCTGAGGGGAAACCCTGTCCGCATGGAAAATAATGAAGGGTTCAACAGCCATTAGTGCCTGTAACTCGCTCTTCTTGCTGAAGTAGCAGCTAGAAGTAAGGCTGTTTTCCAAGAGAAGAATTTTAACTCTGCTGTAGCAGCAGGCTCAAAAGGGGAAGCCTGAGCTTGTCTAGTACAAAGTTAAGGTCCCAGGCAGGGGTGGGAGCTCTACTCGGAGGCATTAAATTGTTGGCTCCTCTCAGGAACGGTTTGATGAGAGGGTGAGAATAGAGGTGGGCTCAGCATTGTAGTGAGCTGAGATGGCAGAGGCATGAATTTTAATTGAAGAGATGGATAGGCCTTTGTGGAGTAGCTCTGCTTGGGAATCTAGGATTTGAGGTAAGGTAGGCACAGCTGTGTCCTTTCCTTGAGACTGCTCCAAGAACAGTATCTTTTTCACTTTTCTGAACAGGATTTCCTAGTATTAGGCCTTCTGGCCTCAAGAAAGACGTCCAGCACCTGTTTGTTGAGGGTTGCTGGTGGTGTGTGTTCAGGGGATAAGCCAGGTTGCAAGGTTCAGAGTTTGCTTCCCTCCTGCTGGGACAGCAGGGAGGGAGTCTGACATAGGTGCCAGGGTGGCACTGCTGTCAGACTGCACAGGAGAGGGTATGAGGAGGGGCAGAGAAGGAAAGGCATAAATTGAGAGGATTTTCCATGTAAAGGATAGGGCATCCACTTTCCACACTTGGCTGTGGGGATTTCTAGAGAAAATTTTGCTCAATTGATGGCTTTGAGGGAGGCAAAGAGGTCCACCTCTGGAGTCCCCCACCTGTGGATTAGAAGTTTGAATGAGTTGGGTTCCACCATCCCTCGTGTGGGTCCAGTAGATTTCTGCTTAAGCCGTCTGCCAGTGAATTTTGGTTGTCTGGTAGGAATTGAGCTTGCAGGTGCACTTGGCTGCTCAGGGCTGTGTTCCACAGGGCCATGGCTAACCCTGCAGAGAGGGTAGGAATGAGTTCCCCCCCTGCTTGTTTATGTACCACATAACTGTGGTGTTGTCTGTCTTTATCAGGAGTTGTCCTGGAAGGATAAGGTATTTAAAGGCTGTCAGAGCATTCTGTACAGCTAACATTTCTTTTTGAGTGATATGCAGGGGAATTTGTTCTGGTCTTCATTTGCCTTGAATGCGTTTGCCTGCCATGTGAGCCCCCCCACACACACACAATCTGATGCGTCTGCTGTCAGAGTTTGGGCGGCGAGGGGTTGAGTGAAAGGACGTCCCTTGTTGTGGCTGCAGGCCTCTGCCCACCAAAGGAACTCTACCCTTAGACAAGGAATGCTGGGAATCGGTGTTTCCAGGTCCTGAGAATGTTGACACCAGAGACTTTTTAAGTACCTCTGAAGTTTCCACATATGCAGTCATGCATATGGAATTAATAGAATGCATGAGGCCATGAACCCTAGGGCTTGCAGTATTTTTCTTGCAGACAGCAGGTTTTGGTGTCCATTAGTTAGAAATAGTTTGTCAAATAAGCCTGTATTTCTGGAGTGAGGAATGCCATCTGGGAAGTTGTGTTCAAGCTTGCTCCCAGGAATACAATCTTTTGTTTGGGCACCAGTTGTGATTTCTTTCCATTGATGGTGTACCCCACAGAAGTTAGAAGTCTTTTTACAAATGCCCGGTGCTGAAGCAGCAATTCCTGACCGTCCACCTGAATCAGGCAATCGTCCAAGTATGGGTAAATTTGAATATTTCACTGCCTGCAGTATGCAATGCCTGGAGCCAAACATTGTGAATTTGAGCTCAGCACTTGTTCAGAACTCATTGCAAGCACTAAATAAGTTACAAATTACTACAGCACTCAATTTCTCACTTGTCTAGAGGAAAACAGTTTTTAGTACTTAATAAATAAGCACCTATTCAGGCATGTCTAAAGGTCAGCTCCCAGTGTTTTCTCCTGTCTACCTGATGAATCTGGGCATCTTGGGACAATGCAGCAATTGCCTCATGTACACAGACAACCCTCTCCTCCTACCACCAAACACTACGACCTGCAAGAGATGCACTTATATAGCCAAACTGAAAGCAAAGCTCTCTTCACCGGAGAAAGGACTAGACAGTCAAGAGGAGAAGGTAAACACTTGCACCGCACCACACTTAACACATAGCCCCTCAAAACCTACACCACCAAAACACACACACAGAAGCACAACACACACACCTACATTCGCGGAGGCTCTCAGTAAAAATCTGCCCAAACAACCAAAACCTCCAAAGCAGAAATGCAAGCAACCTCCATCCAACAACACAACCCAAATGACACATAGCCCACATACTCAGTGTGCCACTCAACTACAGCCCATAAGGCATAACGTACCAAACACTCTAGTCATAGGTGACTCTATAGTCAGGCACACTGATGTTCCACTCGCCAGGCTAAACAAGGAAAAAGTTACTGTCAGCTGCCTGTTAGACGCCAGGATCCACCACATAACGCACACACTCAGGTCACTCCACAACAAGTACAAATATGACTCTCATTGTCCATGTTAGTGTGAATGACTTGAGATGTACCTCCCTGGACTATATGAAGAAAGACATGGGACAGCTCTCCGATCTTGTAGCCCACGCAGGTATGACCCTAGCCCTGAGTAGCATCCTGCCATCACCCAGAATGATACCACAGTACAAGGACAAAATGATTGACTTCAACAACTGACTAAGCTTCTGGTGTCATTCTAATAGAATCCAGTATCTGTCTGCCTGGAATGACATGATCGACAGACCACGCTGCTTTGCCAGAGATGGCTTGCACCTGTCGCCCTTGGGATTCCGGATACTGGCAATGGCTCTTGCCACCCCTATAGTGTCTTTTTTAGGCAAGGTTCAAATGACAAATTCACCACCGTAACAGGTACAAGCAAGCAAAATCTGAGGGTAATGCTACTCAATGCTAGAAGTCTAAACGTCAAAATGCACTCACTCGAGGCACTCCTTAGAATAGAGAGCACTGACATCTGTGCAGTGACAGAGACCTGGTTCAAAGCTCCAAGAGAGCACACCTGCATTACCAGGCTATAATTCATGCCACACCTTTCGGCCACCAAACCCAGAACGAAACACTAAAGGTGGAGGCGTGTCCATATTCATCAAGGATATCCACACCTCCAAGCTAATTGCTCAGCATAATCCATCCGAGATTATCCAAGTTCAACTAACTATGGGCAAAACCGCAATCCAGATTTTAGCTTGCTACAGACCACCCACCATGCCCCAGGATTCCTACTCCTCTTTTCTTGATAAACTGGAAAATATTAAAGGTACAACCCAACACTCTACTAATGGGCGACTACAACTACCCTTCCATTAACTGGGAAAACTGCTCATGTACTAACTCTTTTGCTCAACATTTTCTGGAAATCATCAATTCCAACGTTATGGATCAACTTATCCACACCACGGGCAGCAATATCCTAGACCTGGTCATCACCAACATGGGTGACCGGTGTTCCACACCAGAGGTCAGCTACTCGTTGGTCAGATCCGACCACAAGCTAATCAACCTAGACATCCACATCCCGCTCCCACCCCCCATTAGGAAAACAGCCATAATAAATTTCTCCAAAGCCAACTTCACGCTTCTTAAGACAGAAGTGGCAAACTTCACAACACCCATAAAGATGGACAACAGAGGTACAACTGCTGAATTCTACATAAATGCACTTTATAAGCACTTACATGAGTGCATGGATTGTGCTACCCCTAACAGAAACAAGATGCTGTCCTCCAAAAAAAACGAAAGCCAATCTGGTGGTCTTCTGCCATAAACAAACTCTACAACAGAAGAAACTGTTGCAAAAAAAAGAGTAAAATCCCACGACTGGAGGAACTCCCTGGTCAGCCTCAGTAAGAAGCTGAGATCCCTCAAAATCCTCCAAAGCTAATTATGAAAACAAAATTGCCACTGATTCTAAAGACAACCACATAGCATTCTATAGCTATGTCAAGAATCTCAATGGCAACACTCAGATCTGCTCAGAGTTGCAACACAATGACACTAAATATACAGAATCAACTGATATTGCCAACATCCTGGCAGATAGGTTCAGAGCTAACTTTACCCCCCTCTCACCCCCTAAAGGGCCCATCTTTATACCGGAAGAATGCAAAGTTCCTGTAATCACTGCTGCACAGGTAAAAACCTCACTCTCCAAAGCCAAGAACACAGCATCCATGGGACCCAACAACATCCTAGGCTGCCTTCTATATGAACTACAGAATGAACTGGCACCCAACCCAAGTACCATGTTCAATCATAGCCTCACCTCAGGCTTTGAGCCCATTGAATGGTGCACCGCGACGGTTAGCCCACTCCACAAAGGGGGGGGGCCACAACAGACCACGAGAACTACCGCCCCATTAGCCTGACGAGCCTGATCTGCAAGGCCATGGAACATATCATCATGGAACTCAAACAAAGACATTGGAAATCTCCAAACTCTGGACCCCACACAGTTCGGGTTATAAAAAGCAGACCATGTCTGCTAAACATGATAGACTTCTTTGAAGTAGTCACCAAAGCCATAGATGAGGGTAAGGTGGTTCACCCAGCCTATCTAGATGGCTTACTGACAGAACCCACACTGTGAAAGTAGCAGACTCCAAACCAGACTTCAGATCAGGGACAAGTGGAGTACCACAGGGTTCAGTCCTAGGTCCTCTCCTGTTACACAGAATGTCTTTGGCTAACTAAATTCGCAGATGACTGCAAACTAGGAGCCATAATCAAAACTCCTAACGATGTGGACATCCTACAAAAGGGCCTCACTGAGGCAGATGCCTGGTGTCAAAGCCACGGTCTCAAGCTCAATGTCAAAAAGTGCATCGTCATCCCCTTTGGTAAAAACTCTGTACTCATGAACTACCACATAGGTGGTAGTCTACTTAACACCGAAAGTGTGATAAGAGACCTTGGGACACAGGTGAACAGTAGTCTCTCCTTTGATAATCACATTGTCGCAGTGGTCAGGAAATCCTTCTACGTGGCACATCACAAAAGGTTTCTCATCCAGAAAAAAAGAGGTCATTGTTCCCCTCTACTCATCACTCATTAGACCCTTATAGAATACAACGCTCCTTTTGGTATGTACCTCAACAAGACATCTACAACAACTGGAAAGGCCGCAAAAATACCTCACAAAGAGGATTACTGGCCTCGAACACATGCCTTACGCAGACCGTCTCAAAAAACTCCAGCTTTACTCTGTCGCATATCGCCTACTCAGGGGCAATCGCTGCCTAACATACAAAGCTATGTCAAACCCAGAGCTGTTGGACATGCTCCACTTAAAGAAATCCCAATCCCTCTGAGCTACAAGCTCTAGGGACCTAAACCTTGTCACCACAATAAACAGGACATGCTGGAGGGATAGATTCCTGTGCCAGAGACTTCCCATACCCTGGAACAGATTACCTATCTATGTCAAACAGAGCTCCTCATTAGCACTCTTCAAGAAAAACCTTGATGATTGGATGGGTAATAGGAAATTCACCCCGGGGATCACTTCTGTGGTTCTGCTTGACAGGGGCACAGGAAAATAATTTTCTTTAGTGGCGAAAGCCAGGGTACCTTTTTGGCTACGCTTGTATAGGCCCTAGGGCCAATAGCCTAGTACCTACCTATGAACCCTGAGCGCAGTAGATAAGCCAAAGGGAAGTGCAGACAACTGATAGTGCATAGAGCCTGCCATGAAACGTAGATAATTTCCTGCAAGATTCGCTTATGGAGATGTGCAGATAAGATTATTTTAAGTCTAGGGTGACTAGCCAGGCGTGCTTGGCAAGCATAAGAAGCAGCTGTTGCAGAGTCAACAATTTGAATTTTGGGGCCACCGGGAAGGTGTTGAGAATTGACAGATCTAGGATAGGGCGCCAAGCGCCCTCTTTTCTGGGCACCAGGAATAGTCTGGAGGAGAAACCCTGTCCCCTTTGCTCTACTGGCATAGGTTGAACAGCCCTGATACTGATAAGAGAAAGTACTTGCTTTTGAGCCTCTGCCCACTGGTTTGGAGGAAAGTCTGGTATCCCGCTTGGGGTTGGCAGTGAGTAGAAGTAGAATATGTATCCCTGGGATACAATGTTTAGGACCCATCGGTCTTGGGTAATGGACATCCAGTTTTGTGCATGCAGGACGAGTTTTCCTCCTAGGGGTGCAAGTACTTGGGTTTGCTGGGAAGGAAGACAGACAAGTCAATGTGATCTTTTTCCATAAGGAGGTGGCTTACCACTCCCTGTTTTAGAGGGGGGAGCACTCCATTGTTTAGATCTCTGCATACCCTGAGACTGTAGTTTTGGTGGTATGTCGCCCCTGGGTTTGGACTGAGAATGCCTGGGAGGGATTGGAAAGGACCAGTTTTTAGAAGGCCAATGCCTACTGAATCTAGGTGGCTGCACCTGTAAAAAAATCTCTAACAGTTTGCGTAGATTTAGCTTTTTCCTCCACCTTTTTAATAACAACTTCTGCTTTTGTGCCAAACGACCTTTTCCTGGTTTAATGGAGCATCTAGTAATTTTGCTTTGACATGGTCTGGCAAGATTTGCTCCTTCAGCACCTTCTCAGTACAGACCCAGTGACAGCAGCCCTGCAAGATACTTCCAAGGCATCAAAACCACACTGCAAAGTATGTTTACTAACTTGGTTTGCAGAATGCATTAACTGTTGTAAATCTTTATTTCCCATACAATCAGGAAGCAACATTTTTTTGTTTAATTAGTTCCATAATATGCTGCTGGTACTTCAAAAAGTGAAACTGGCAATTCAAAGCCCTGATGGCAAGAGTTGCAGAGGTACATACCTTCGAACCTCATCTGTCTAAAGCTCTAGAATCCCTGTCCGAAGGGGTAGGGTTTTTGGCTGTAGTAGCCTTAATGCCTTTAAGTCCCTGGGAAATGGTCTCTGGATCAGTAGTGGGATTCTTAAATAGAAATTTGCGAGAGTCAGGTACTCTGTAGTACCTGTCAGGCTTTCTAGGAGCTGGTGGGAAAGTATCAGGAGTAAGACTGGATTCCATGAAGACATCATCTACAATGTCCAGGACAGGGGTATAGCTAGAGGCCTGTGCTGAGGTAAGTCTAAAAATTCTCTTGAGTCTCTCTTTGGACTGAGGGTAGTCCTGGCATTCCCAGTGGAAATGCTCTTAAAGTATGCAAGATTTCACCAAAAGAAAAGTCCTCTGGAGGGGAGGCAGAGGGTATAGAATCCTCTGCATCTGAATCCTCATAGGTAGATAAGGGTATGTCCTGGTAATTAGAGAGATCAGAGTCATCAGAATCAGAAGGAAAATCAATTCTTTGTCTTTTAGAGGGGGAAGGCTGGCTTCCCCTGATTAAAGTTATAAGGTCTTCAGCCATTCTAAGTATTTGTTTCTGTGGCAAGGGCACTTGACCATGTGCTTTTGTCATCGGTTTTCTAGATGTAGTGTGAACTCTGGGCCTGAGAAACTCTATTTTTAGTCAAAACTAAATCTGTTGATTTAATGCGAACATCGGAAGGTCGGAATATACCCTCAGAAGCCTGCACAGCGGCTCTGGCCCTATCCAAGGTAGAGACATCCACAGGATCCATAGTCAAAGAAGCATCTCGTGGCATACTGGACTCAGAATGGATCTTAGCAGAGGCCTGCGAATCTGAAGCGGGTATCGGGGGCTGTGAAAGCGCCTGAGTACCGACGAACTGGCGACTAGCTTAACGGAAGTGTCATCGGCAGTTTTGTACCTATGTGCTCTGTCTCTGTCTTTATCCTTACGTTTTTTCAGAAGATACAGTCGGATGGCTTATGGAAGCCATTTCAGAAAATGGAGAATGAAAGCGAAAGAATTTAGTGACAAAGTTAGCCTCACGACGAATATTTCGGGTGTTAAACAAGGCACAAAACTTGTTGCAAGGAACGTCGTGGTCTGGGCCTAAACAGATCATACAGTAAGAATGAAAATCTCTGAGGTATTTCCTTTCCACAGGCAAGACAATTGTTAAATTTTTCTCTAACATCAGTTAAAGCAAGAAAAAAGGATCCCCAATGGGGTACTTAGCTTTAGAAGACTTCAGGTTTGAAACTCGAAAAACGGAAATTTTGGGTAGCGGCCGACCAGCACTTGAGAACTGCTTCCACTTTGGGCTGCCACGCGGCAAGAAAAGCTGATGTAATGGTGTCAGTTGCATGTTTTATACTCCTGACGACCTGACGTCATGGAAGAGGCGACAGCATCTGACGCAGAAATCCAAAGACTCTGGTATTCAGGCTGACTGAGGGCTACCTGCAGGCAGATAAACTCAAGTGTGATGACTGCAACAGTGAAACACGAAGAATATCAGAACCAAATGAAGAAGCCCTAGAAGGGGCATCAGTTGCATCATAACTACACTTACTACAATGCTGATCCACTTGAGAGGTAAAACCTAACAAGGAAAGGGTCAAGACCTTCATTCAGAATCAGGAAGGTCAGAAATTAACTGAGAAGCTTGAGAAGGAAGGGCTAAAACATACCTAGTCACATCAGTCTGGTAACTGATGGCCCTAAAAGCAAAGGTGGCAGCAGTATAAACCTTTTTTGTGTAGATGTTCCATGACTCTACTTGTCTTTGTCTGAAAGCAGTAGTTTTAGTAGAAGGCAAAAGTTTAGGGGGTTTGTCAAAAGACACAGACACTACAGAAGGATCAGAAGGGCCATTTATACAGAAATTTCCAATCAGGCACCTCATACAATCTGTCAGGTTTCTTGGAAGCTGCAGGGTGAGAATCAGGGGCAAGAGAGGGTGCTGAAAAGGTAGCTAAGAGGGCAGCCAGAACTGGGAGAACAGCATAGGGTTTGAGAGACTCCATCGGGGAGTTTATACTACCTCTTCTGAAAATCAGAAAAGTACAGTTGTGTACCTACCATAAATGAATATGTTAGAGTGTATTCACTGTTGCAGTCATTACTCTTGGCTTATCCTGCTGGCAGGCTACCCTCAGTCGGCCAGAATTCCAAAGTCCAGGTCTGGCATCAGTTGTTGTCGCCTCTTCCCTGATGTCAGTGCGCCAGGGGTAATAAAAATGCAGCTGACTCCATTTTCTTCTGTTTTTCTTGCCCCAGATGTCAGATGCCCCCAAAATGGTAGGCTGAAAAAATATGCCAATAAAAATACATGTGTAAAAATAACATTCCCTTTGTCTACAAGCAAATACACCAAATAGGTTGTATAGGATAGAGAAAGTACAGTTTTGTACCTACCATAAATGTAGATGTTCGAGTGCTAATACAGCTGCAGTCATAACAGACGGGTTCTCCTGCCGTCAGGCGGGTCCTCGGACGGCCGAATTCCAAAGTCTAGGTCCGGCGTCGGTTGCTGTCACTTTCTTTCCTAACGTCAGTGCGACAGGGGTATATAAGACACAGCCGACGCCATTTTCTTCAGTCTTTCTTGCTCCAGATGTCAGGTGCCCCCAGAAGGAAGGCTATATATATATATATATATATATATATATATATATATATATATATATATATATATAAATATAAATTATATATAATCATGCAATGCAATATAATCAAAAATCAGTAGTTGCAAGCAAATACACCATAGAGGATAACCCAATCAGGTTGTAAGATGAGGAGTTAGCCACTAGGTCTGTACCCAGAGGGGAAGGAGGGAGGGAAACCTGGACTGCAGCTGTATTAGCACTCGAACATCTACATTTATGGTAGGTACAAAACTGTACTATGTTCATCGTGCATACAGCTGCAGTCATAACAGATGGGTAGAATCCCAAAGCTACGCACAGGGTGGTAGGCACTAGGTGGAACTGGGAGGAGCCAGAATGCCCTGCAACACAGCAGTGGCAAAGCCTGCTCTAGTTTTGGAGTATAAAGGTAGGTGGTAGTGTTTAGTGAAGGTATGCACAGAACTCCAAGTGGCTGCCTCCAAAATATCTTTGGCAGGGACTTCTCTGAGGAAGGCTGCAGAGGTTGCTGTGGCCCTTGTGGAGTGGGATCTGATGCCTGTAGGTACAGATTTGCCATGAAAGGAGTAACAAAACCGTATGCAGTGGCCTATCCATTTTGAAATAGTCTGTTTGGAAATTGGCTTCCCTGGAGCTCCTACAGCATAGGACACACAGAGTTGTTCTGATTTCCTGAAAGGCTTTGTTCTGTCCAAATAGTAACGTAGCTGTCTATGGATGTCTAAGGAATGTAGCAGCCTTTCCCCTTTGTTTTGAGGATTGGGGTAAAAGGTAGGTAAGTGTATGGCCTGATTTAAAGCTACCTTGGATACTACCTTAGGCATAAATGACGGGTTGGTTCATAGGGAAACCCTGTCTTGATGGAAGATGAGAAAGGGCTGCACAGCCATGAGGGCTTGTAGTTCCGAGACCCTACGAGCTGAGGTAATAGCCAGAAGGAAAGCTGTTTTCCAGGACAAATATTGCAAATCTGTTGAGGCAGCTGGTTCAAAGGGAGGCAATGTTAATTTTTCTAGAATGTAATTAAGATCCCAAGCTGGTATTGGTTGTTTCCTTGGGGGTCTTGTATTCTTAGCCCCTCTGAGGAACTGCCTTAAGAGTGGGTGAGAGAATAAGGGTGGATCAGTGTTGTGCTCTGCAGAAATGGCTGAGGCATGGATTTTGATGGAGGAAAATGAAAGTCCACTGTTCAACAGCTCAGCTAGATACTGTAATATCTGAGGCAAATTCAGTTTTCTAAGATCCTGGTCCTATTTCTCATTCCAAGCGCAAAACCGTTTCCATTTTTGCGGAGTAAGCTTTTCTAGTAGATGGCCTTCTGGCCTCCAAAATAACATCTTGCACCTCCTTGGAGAGTAGGGTCTGTTGTGGTGTTAAGGAATTTTCCATGCAGCCAGATTGAGTGTTTTCAGCTGACTGTGAAGAGTTTTGTAGCTGTGCTGAGTCAGGAGAAGAGGCATTAGAGGTAGGGTCCAGGGAGGAGAATGTGTTAGACTCCTCAGGAGTGGGCACCCAGTGTTGTCTTGGCCAGTCTGGAGCAATCAGTATCATCTTTGGTCTGTCTGCTCTTGCTTTCAAGAGCACATTGGGCAGTAGAGGCAAAGGTGGGAAGGCGTAAACTGTCCTTGCTGCCCAACTGAAGGAAAGGGCGTCCACTCTCCAGGCCTTTGGATGAAATATCCTTGAGCAGAATTTTGCCAATTGATGATTCTTGTGGGAGGCAAAGAGATCTATGTCTGGCCTTCCCCACGCTTGGATTATCTTTGTAAACACTTGAGGATGCAACTTCCATTCGTGCGGGTCTGTCATATTTCTGCTTAGACCGTCTGCCAGCGTGTTTTCCAAACCTGGCAGGTACCGTGCTTGGAGCTCGATTTGCCATTCCAGAGCCATGTTCCAAAGTGACATGGCCAGCCTGCACAGGGGGTATGAATGTGTTCCTCCTTGTTTGTTTATGTACCACATTACTGTGGTGCCGTCTGTTCTTATCAATAATTGCCCTGGATGCAGGAGGTCCTTGAAAGCTGT
The DNA here is from genome assembly GCF_019279795.1 of Protopterus annectens. NCBI lineage: Eukaryota > Metazoa > Chordata > Ceratodontiformes > Protopteridae > Protopterus > Protopterus annectens. The sequence goes on from NC_056731.1 coordinate 1,619,936,595, forward strand.
AATTGCATTCATCACTGCTAGCATTTCCTTTTGATGATGTGAAGGTGCTTTTCCTTTTGGGACCATTTGCCCTGAATGCACCTGTCATGTGTGCCCCCCAGGCGTAGTCTGAGGCGTCTGTTGTGATGACTTGATTCGCTTGAGGCTTGCAGAATGGTAGACTTGTGTTTGTTTGGCATGCTTGGGCCCACCATAGAAATTCCTTTTGCAAGCATGGAATTAGTGGTAATATTGTTTCCAAACTGTGGCTGTGTTGAGACCATAGGTTTTTTAGGTACCATTGACGTTTCCTCATATGCAACTTTGCACATGGGATTAGAAGAATGCAAGATGCCATGAAGCCCAGAGCCTGCAGGATTTTCCTTGCAGTTAGCCTGGTACAAATTGCTAGCATCTTGAAGTACTGAGTTAGTTGCCCCTGTTTTTCTGGCGTAAGGTAGGCCATCTGGGTGTTTGTGTCCAGGTTGGCACCCAGGAAAATTATTTTCTGAGATGGTGTTAGCCTGGATTTCTCTTTGTTGACTGTGTATCCCAGAGATTGCAATAACCGTGTTACATAAGCCAGATGTTCCAGAAGTATGTGTTTACTGTCCGCTTGGATCAGGCAATTGTCCAAATAAGGGTAAATTTGTATCCCTTGAAGTCTGCAGTAGGCAATTACTGATGCCAGGCATTTCGTGAATACTCTGGGCGTAGTAGATAAGCCAAAGGGAAATGCAGAGAATTGATAGTGGATTGAACCTGCAAGAAATCTGAGGTATCTTCTGCAGCTTTGTCTGATTGGGACATGCAGGTATGCCTCCTTGAGGTCCAATGTTACCAGCCAAGACTCCTTGCCCAGCATGGGAAGAAGCTGCTGTAAGGTGAGCATCTTGAACTTTGGTACGAGTAGGAATGTGTTTAGGATGGATAAGTCCAAAATGGGTCTCCAGTCGGTTCCCTTCCTTGGTACCAGGAATAGTCTGGAATAAAAACCTTGACCTTGTTCATGAGTAGGTACCTCTTGAATAGCTTTCATGTCCATGAGCTTTGAAATTTGTATTTGAGCCTCTGCCCTTTGATTGTGTGGCAGGTTCGGCATGCCTCTCATTTTTGGAAGAGTGTGAAAATGAAATCTGTAGCCTCTGTTTATAACGTCCAGGATCCATTTGTCTTTTGTGACAATATGCCAATTTTTTGAAAATAATGCCAGCTTTCCTCCCAAGGGTGCTGCCACCTGAGCCTTGCTTGGCCTGCAAAGGGGAAAGTCATTGGGTTTGTTTCCTGTATTGTTGTGCACTGTCTTCGCCACCTCTTGGTGCTGGAGATTGCCACTGTCTGCCTCTATATGATCCTTGAGATTGTCCTCTGCCCCTTGTGGGCCTGTATCTACCTCTTTGGGGCTTGTCCGTGGCTGGAAAGGACCAGTTTTTTGAAGGCCAATTTCTGCTAAAACGTGGTGGTTGTACCTGTAGAAAAGCTTTGACAGTTTGCATAGATTTAGCTTTTTCTTCCATTTTCCGTAGTATCTCCTAAGCATTAGTGCCAAATAATACATCCTTTTGTAAAGGAGCATCTAGTAGTTTAGCCTTAACATGATCAGGCAAGGTTTGTTCCCTAAGCCAGGCATGTCTACGAATGACTGATCCTGTAACAGCAGCTCTACTTGAGGCCTCTAGAGTATCATAGCCACATTGTAAGGTGTGTTTACACACTTGTTCTGCACTATGAATCATATCCTGCAACTCCTTCAAATCTGGTTGTTCAGGTTGTGACATTTTATTCTTTAATTGTGATAACAGAAACTGCTGATATTTAAGCATATGGAACTGACAATTTAAGGCCATCATGGCTAGGGTGGCCGAGGTATATACCTTTTTTCCCCACCTTTCTAAGGATCTAGACTCTCTCTCGGAAAGTAATGGATTCTTAGCAGTAGAGGCCTTCATTCCCTTGGGGCCTTGAGAAATGGTTTCTGGGTCAGCATTATGGCTTTTGTAAAGAAATTGGTGTGAGTTAGGAACTCTGTAGCACCTATCAGGCTTGACTGGGGCAGGAGGCAAGGAATCCGGATTAAGGCAAGCCTCCAGTAAACATCATCAAGAATGTCCAAGACAGGAGGTATCGCCAGAGGTCTGTGCTGAGGTAGCAAAAGAAATTCCCTAAGCCTTTTCTTGGAATCTTAAAAATCTTGGCCTTCCCAATGGAAGTGTTCCCTCAAGGTATGCAAGGTTTCCCCGAAAGAAAAGTCCTCTGGGGGGGGGATACAGAAGGGATGGACTGCTCTGCATCAGAATCTTCAAAAGGGGAGTACGAATGTTCCTCCATCAGAATGTTCTGAAATAATGGAGCCCTGGTCAGAAGAGGGGAATCTTCCTCCACTCTGGGTCTCTTGTCCGGCGGGGATTGGGAACTCCTGATAAGAGTAATTAAATCCTCAGCCATTTTGAGCATCTGCTTTTTAGGCATGGGGCCTGGAGATGGGCCCTGTGCAACAGGCCTCTTGGAATGCATGGCTGATTTAGACTTAGTAAAGGCCTTTATGGAAAAGGAAGAAGGTCTCAATACACCATGAGTGGAAGTGGACCTGTCCACATTAAGAGGCTCAACACTCACAGTGGCTTCGGTAGCTGTAGTCAGGGTATGGGCAGAGGGACCTGCGGTCTCAGTTACAGAAGACACCGCCAGAGAAGTGTCGTCGGTAGTCAGGGGCTGCGTAGGCGCCCCGCTGAGAACCGGAGCACGTGTAGCCGGTTTTGGCGTGGTGTCGGTGGAGACCGCGGACCTCGCGTGTCGGTCTTTGTCCTTGCGTTTTTTGGACAAAGCAGTAATCGGAGTCTCCGACGACATTTTATAATTAAAAGCTTTACCAAAAAAGTGCTAGGCGAACTCCGCCCAACGCTTAATAGTGCGTTTATTGAAAGCACAAAAGCGACAGCCCGAGACGTCGTGGTCTGGGCCTAAACAAGGTATACAGAGGGAATGGAAATCCTTATGCGGTATTTGCTTCCCACAAGAAATACAATTGTTAACTTTGTCTGACATCGGTCTGAGGCAAGAAAAGTTTCCCCGACGGGGTACTTAGCTTTAAAGAAGACTTCGGTTTCCAAATTTTCGTAATTTCAGGAGCTGGCCGACTGGCACTTGCGAACTGCTTCTGCTTCGGGCACCGCGCGGCAAAAAAGACTGAAGAAAATGGCGTTGGCTGTGTCTTATATACCCCTGTCGCACTGACGTCAGGAAAGAAAGCGACAGCAACCGACGCCAGACCTAGACTTTGGAATTCGGCTGACCGAGGACCAGCCTGACGGCAGGAGAACCCATCTGTTATGACTGCAGCTGTATGCACGATGAACATCTGCAGAAAAGTCCCAGCAAAGAGAAGGGGGGGTGTGTGGGTAACCTGGACTGCAACAGTGAATACACTCGAACATCTACATTTATGGTAGGTACGCAACTGTACTATGTTCATCGTGTTTCACTGTTGCAGTCATTACTCTTGGGTTGAATGCCAAAGCTGAGGATGGCTGGCTGGGCTAAATAGGATTAGGAGAGGCTACGAGGCCCTGCAGAACTGCAGTGGCAAAGCCTGCTCTGGACTTAAAGAGGTAAGTGGTAGTGCTTTGTGAAAGTGTGCAATGAACTCCAAGTTGCAGCCTCTAAGATATCTTTGGTTGGTACTCCTCTGAGGAAGGCTGCTGAAGTGGCTGCTGCTCTGGTGGAATGAGGCCTAATGCCCTTAGGCACTGATTTGCCATGTTGAAAATAGCAGAAGAGGATGCAATGGCCTATCCATTCAGAAATAGTCTATTTTGAGATAGCCTTTCCTTGTGATCCTTTAGCATATGACACTAAAAGTTGCTTAGTTTTTCTAAAAGATTTAGTTCTGTCCAAATAAAAATGTAACTGCCTGTGTATGCACAAAGAATGCAGAATTTTCTCACCCTTGTTCTGTGGACACCCTTAGGCATGAATGTAGGGTTTGTCCTCAGAGAAACCCTGTCTGCATGAAAAATGATAAAAAGTTCCACAGCCATGAGTGCTTGTAACTCCGAGACTAGCCTTGCAGAGGTTATAGCTAGGAGTACAGCTGTTTTCCAGGATAAAAATTTTATATCTGCTGTTGAAGCTGGCTTGAAAGGAGGCAATGTGAGTTTTTCCAAAACATAATTTAGGTCCCAGGCTGGAATTGGTGCTCTCCTTGGAGGCCTAATGTTTTTGGCCCCTATGAGGTACTGCCTTATTAAAGGTTGAGAAAAAATAGGTGGTTCCATATTGTAATGGCCTGAAATGGCAGAAGCATGAATCTTAATTGATGAGAAAGAAAGGCCCTTGTTCAGCATCTCAGTTAGATATTGTAAAATCTGAGGTATATTTGGTACACACGTGTCAATGCCTTGTTCCAGGCACAGAATCTCTTCTATTTTTCTGCATAAGATTTTCTGGTACTGGGCCTCCTTGCCTCCAAGATAACATCCAGAACAGCTTTTGAAAGAGGAGTGTTCAGAATGATTATATTATCTGCCATGCTGCCAGATTTAAGATCCTGATTTGGCTGTGCAGGATCCGACTGTTTTGTTGGGTCAGCAAGTGAGAAGTTTGAGGCAATATCCATGTTGGACCTTGAGACAAGCTCTTTAGGACTGGGTACCAGTGCTGGCGTGGCCAGTATGGTGCAATTAGTATCATTTTTGGCTTCTCTTGTCTGACCTTTAGGAGTACCCTGGGAAGGAGAGGCAGTGGTGGAAAGGCATATACTGTTAGATTTTTCCAGCTGAAGGATAGGGCGTCCACTTTCCATGCTTGCTTGTGATAAATCCTCATGCAAAATCTCTGCAATTGGCAGTTGTGAGGGGAGGCAAATAGATCTATGTCTGGGCATCCCCATTTCCTTGTTATCATGCTGAAGACTTGTGGATCCAGTTTCCATTCGTGGGGATCCATGAGGTGTCTGCTTAGTTCGTCTGCCAGAGTATTTGTTTTTCCTGGCAGGAACTGTGCTTGCAGGTGAATTTGAAAGGCCAATGCTGTGTCCCATAAGGTCATTGCTTGTCTGCAGAGAGGGTAGGAATGTGTACCTCCCAGTTTGTTAATTTACCACATGACAGTAGTATTGTCTGTCTATCAGTAGTTGTCCCGGATGAAGAAGGTCCTTGAAAGCTGTCAGGGCATTTTGAACAGCTAGCATCTCCTTTTGATTGATGTGAAGATGCATCTGGTTTGCAGGCCATGTGCCCTGAATACATTTTCCTGCCATATGTGCCTCCCCAGGCATAATCCGATGCATCCGTTGTCAGAGTCTGTCTGGCTGTGTGTAAACTGAATGGCAGACCCTTGTTGTGGTGACAGGCTTCTGCCCATCATCGAAACGTCTGTTGCAGGCAGGGAATGAGTGTAATTACGGTCTCCAGGCTGTGGCAATGCTAAGTCCAAACACTTTTTAGGTACCATTGTAGTTTCCTCATATGCAGTCTGGCATATGGAATTAGTAGAATGCAGGATGCCATGAAACCCAGGGCCTGCAGGATTTTCTTTGCAGATAAGTGGGTTTTTGTTGCCAATTTCTTGAAGTATGAAATCAGTTGCTTTTGTTTGTCTGGCATGAGATAAGCCATCTGGTTAAGCTTGCACCCAGGATTATCATTTCTTGAGAGGGCACTAGTTTTGATTTCTTTTTGTTTACCGTGTACCCTAGGCCAGTTAGTAATCTTTTTACAAACGCCAGATGCTTTAGAAGAATGTCTTTGTTCTCTGCTTGAATTAGGCAGTCGTCCAAGTAGGGATATATTTGAATTCCTCTGTCTGCAAAATGCAATTACTGGTGCCAGGCACTTTGAGAAGACCCTGGGCGCAGTAGATAAGCCAAAGGGCAGTGCAGAGAATTGGTAGTGCATTGAGCCAGCTATGAATCTGAGTTACCTTCTGCAAGATTGTCTGATTGGGACATGCAGGTATGCCTCTTTTAGGTCTAAAGTTACGAGCCAAGCCTTCTTGCTCAGCATGGGCAGCAGCTGCTGCAGAGTCAACATCTTGAATTTTGGAACTTCCAATAACGTATTTAGTATAGACAGGTCCAGTATTGGCCTCCAGGTTCTGTCCTTCCTGGGTACTAGGAAAAGTCTGGAGTAAAATCCTTGCCCCTGCTCTTGTTGTGGTACTTGCTGAATGGCCCTCATGTCCATGAGGGCTGTAATTAGCTTTTGCGCCTCTGCCCATTGATTGTGTGGCAGGTCTGGCATATCTTTTGACTTTGGTAGTGTGTGAAAATGGAACCTGTAGCCTTGGGACACTATGTTCAGGACCCATTTGTCTTGGGTAATCATTTTCCAATTTGATGAAAAAAGTGCTAGTTTTCCCCCTAAGGGGGCTGCCAAAGGAAAAGAGCTTGGATCTGGCAGAGGAAAGTCATTGGGACTGTTTCCTGTAAGGTTGTGATTTGTCTTCTCCGCTTTTGGAGGTAGAAGCGCCCCATTGTTTAGGCCTGTATGGGCCTTGCGGCTGAGATCTGCCTCTAGGACGCCTGTATCTGCCTCTCTGTGGTCTGTCTGACACTGGAAAGGACTAATTTTTAGGCGGCCAGTTTCTGCTAAACCTGGGTGGCTGTACCTGTAAGAAATCCCTGACTGTCTGCATGGATTTTTGCTTTATCCTCCATTTTTTTCAAAACCTCTTCTGCTTTAGTACCAAACAAGGTATCATGCTGCAATGGTGCATCTAATAATTTTGCTTTAACATGATCAGGCAGATTCTGTTCCTTTAACCAAGCATGCCTTCTAATAACAGAACCTGTGACAGCGGCTTTGCACAAGGCCTCCAGTGAATCATAGCCACATTGCAAAGTATGCTTTCCCACCTGTTCAGCTGCATGCAATAACTCCTGCAATTCCTTGTTCTCGGAACATTCAGTATTTGTCAACAATTTCTGTTTAAGCAGTGACATTAAATATTGCTGATATTTAAGCATATGAAACTGACAATTTAAAGCCCTTACAGCCAAGGTAGCAGAAGTGCATACTTTTTTCCCCATCTGTCTAGAGCCCTAGAATCCCTATCAGAGGGGACAGGGTTTTTTGCAGTGGAGGCTTTAACCCCTTTGGGACCCTGGGATATAGTTTCTGGCTCAGCAGAAGGGTTTTTATATAGAAATTTATGAGAATCCGGAATCCTGTAGTATCTATGTCTGGCTGCAGTGGGTAAAGAGTCAGGAGACGGGCCGGACTCTGAAAAAACATCAGCTACAATGTCTAAAACAGGTGGAATAGCAAGGGGTCTTGTGCTGAGGAAGTAGCAGAAAATCTGAGCCTTTTCTTAGATTCAGAATAATCTTGGCTCTCCCAGTGGAAATGCTCCCTCATGGTATGCAGGGTTTCCCCAAAAGAATAATCCTCAGGAGGAGAGGCTGAAGGAAGGGATTCTTCAGCATCAGAGTCCCATAAGGAAGCATGGAATAATCCTGTTCAGAAGAGGAATCAGAGGAAATAGAAACCTGATCAGAAGAAAAATACTGTCTCTTGCCTAGGCCTCTTATCAGGTGGGGGATGGGAGCCCCTGATCAAAGTAATTAGGTCTTCGGCCATTTTCAGCATCTGTTTTTTAGGCATGGTAGACTGAGTGGGAGAATGCTGTACTTGTTTCTTTGTCTTTAGAGCTGCTTTCGTCTGTCTTTGAAGCTGAAGATGGCTTAATATACAGTTGTGTAGGTCTGAAGACACCCTCAAAAGCTGATGCCTGCTCAGCGGCTCCGGACCCATCTGAGGGAATGATTTCTGAGTGTCCAATACCTTGAGTATCCAGAGGCCCAGTCAGCTCCATGTGGGAGTCGGAAGCAGCCTGTGGCTCTGAGGCAGCGAGTGCCAGGGGCTGCGAAAGCGTCTCACTGAGAACCGGCGACTGGCCTAGCAGAGGCCTCGTCGGTCTTGGACCTCGGATGCCTATCCTTTTCCTTGTCCTTGCGTTTTTTGTAAACTCCGGTCGTCAGCTGTTCCGACGGCATTATATAATTAAATTTTCGGCCAAAGTAGTGAAATGCAAAATCGAACCGACGCTTAATAGTGCATTGGTTAAATCTAGCACAAAACCGACAGCTAGCAACGTTGTGATCAGGGCCTAGGCAAGGAATACAGTAAGAATGAAAATCCTTAGGAGGTATTTGCTTCCCACAAGAAATACAATTGTTAACTTTTTCTGACATCGGTCTGGAGCAAGAAAAAAGTTTCCCCAATGGGGTACTTAGCTTTAATGAAGACTTCGGTTCTGAAATTCGGATTTGAAAATCTTACAAGTCGTCCGACCGGCACGTGCGAACTGCTTTTATCGGGCACAGCGCGGCAAGAAAGACAGAAGAAAATGGTGTCGGCTGCATCTTTTATACCCCTGGCGCACAGACATCAGGGAAGAGGCGACAGCAACCGACACCGGACCTAGACTTTGGAATTCTGGCCGACTGAGGGTAGCCTGCCAGCAGGATAACCCAAGAGTGATGACTGCAACAGTGAAACACGAACATCCTGAGAACAAGCCCACTTGAAATATTCCATCAAACGAGAAATAGTGTCCCCAAGAGAGTTCTTCTAAAAGAAAATCTGGACTAACAGAATCCCCTTCCTCAGACCCATAATCCAAAGGAGAAGGGATCAGAGAAGAGCATGCCAAAGACTCTTCCCCCGAATCCAAACGCTCCGAGGATTCTTCTTCCCTGGGCTTCTTAAGAGGAGTAGATGACCATGGAAGGAGTACGCACAGAGACTCCTTCAGGTGGTTTCCAGGCCACTAAAGCATTAAACAACCCCGTCCCCACCCTGAGTAAAATCCTGACATTCACACTGGGGATCTTTAACAGTAGGGGAATTTTTTTTTTTTTTTTTGACAGAAGTTTGCACAAAAAACTTCAGGAGGTTCAGACCCCTGCCGACACTCAACTAATGTAGTAAGAATTTCATCCCAAGCTAGAATCTGCAGAATCCTTCTCAGCCCCTCACATATAATCAGCCAAGATTCCATCACAACATTCAGAGCAGACACCTATAAAGCCTCAGGGGACGTGCAGAAACCAGATCCATACCGGCCTCCGACAGGGTTGCAGTAGAGGAATCCAAAGCAACAACCAGATGATTCTCCAGACTTTCACCAGCCCAGAGTGAAACGTCCAGGGGAGGCTGGACAGCAGCCGAATCAGACTGAAGGTTTTTCACTGTTTTCTTGGCAAGTGGCTGAGACTCGGGGCGGGAAGACCCTGCCATAGCACCTTGCGCCAACAGCTTTAGACGTTGGTTTTCTTGGTGAATAGACAGAGAAGACAAAATGATTACACAGGGTCTTACAGACAAGTGCTTAGCAGATATAACACTGTCTATGGTCATGAGAAGCACCCAAACAGAAGAGACACTATTCGTGACTATTTTTAAGGGGAATCTGCCTCACAGCACTGACATTTTTCCATTTCTAGATGACATGTAAACTCACAATGAAAATAAAAAATAAGAAGCAACCACAAACATGGCACTTATCTGAAACACATCTCAGTAACCAGCACAAAAGAGCATTCAAACCAACATTAAATGAAGGTGTTTGGACTGGCGGCACAGAAATTCTAAGGTATGCATCTCCATTCATAAGCTTTGCACAGGGATCACATATGTAATTTACAACATCTATAAATTTTAAAGGCTTTGGTATACTAGCTGGATGTTGGGCTACCTTTGGCAGGAGATCCAGTATGCAAGGAATACTGCAACAGTGACACTGAACGACATCAGCAACTTTAGAGAAATACACAGCTTAGTACACACCTATGCACCTAACAACCATAATGGCCTTTTTAAGTCTAACCATGCACCCCAAATCTCTGACAAGTTCTGGTACCCTTGTACCAGTGAAAACAGGGGCTTGGAAGGTGAAACAAGTACAAGCAGTGACCTGGAAGATGAACCATTTACAGTCTTGTGTCCATAATAAGCATAGGTGCCAAACCAGGGATGAATTTCCTGTTCCTCATCCACCTCTCCAAGTTTCACTTAAATTGGGTTAGGGAGGAACCCTGCTTCACTTGGACAGGAGCCTGTTCTAGAGAAGGGGTAGTCTCTGGAATACATACCCGTCTCTCCAGCAGGTCTTACTTATACCACAGGCAAGGTTTAAGTCTTTTGAATGGGTAATTCTGGTGCTGCTTGTTTTGTGGATATGCAGAAGGTCCCTCGGAGTGGAGTCTGACAATGTCTTGTACGCCAGGCATTGATCTTCCCTCAACAGCCTGTAGAAGACAGACTACAGGGATAGGGCAGAAGTGAGGTGGTCTGCATAGGACATATTACTTATGCCTTGTATTCTTTTAGTGAGGAAAGTACAGTTACCACAAATGCAGATGTTAGAGTGTATTTACTGCTGCAGTCATCACATTTGGGTTATCCCTGCTAGAGTAGCCGTCGGCCAGCCCGAATACCAGAGCCTTAGCATTTCTGCATTGGCTGCTGTCGCTTCAGGACTGATGTCAGGTTGGCAGTAGTATAAAGTAAGGCAGCCAATGCCATTACATCAGTTTTTCTTACTCTGTCAGGAGCCCCCAAGTGAGAGCCAGCATATGGTGGTAGAACCCCACCAGTAGAAAGTAAATACCAAAAAAGTTCCTTGTAAGGAGAGAGAGAAGAAGAGGGGGATGGTGGGCAGGAAAAGTACAGTTGTGTACACTTACCATAAATGTAAGAGAGTATTCACTGTTGCAGTCATCACATTTGGGTTATCTGCCTGCAGGTAGCCCTCAGCTGGCCTGAATACCAGTCTTCGGATTTCTGCGTCGGATGCTGTCGCTTCTTCCTTGGTGTCAGGTTGTCAGGGGTATAAAACATGCAGCCAGCGCCATTACATCAGTTTTTCTTGCCCCAGATGTCAGGTGCCCCCACAATAGGAAGCAATTATATGGTATGGTACACCCCCAGAAAAAAGCAAATACACATGATATAATATATGCCAAACAAGAAAGAAAGGTAGAGTCAAGAGAAGTCAGGGGGCTGGAGGGTAACAAGGAATGCAACAGTGAATACACTCGAATATCTACATTTATGGTAAGTGTACACAACTGTACTATGTTCTTCGTGTTTCACTGTTACAGTCATCACATTTGGGTTGATTCCCAAAGCTAAGGAAGGGAGGAGGAAGTTAAAGAGCATTAGACACAGCTATTAATCCCTGCAAGACGGCAGTGGCAAATCCAGCTCCGGATTTAGAAAAGATAGACAAGTGGTAATGCTTGGTGAAGGTATGTACAGAGCTCCAGGTAGCAGCTTCTAGGATGTCCCTGGTAGGGACCCCGCTCAGAAATGCCACAGAGGTAGATGCAGTCCTGGTGGAATGTGACCTTACACTCCTGTGGGGTAGGGTTTTCCATGGTGCTTGTAGGAGAAATGGATGCAATGCGCTATCCATTTGGAAATGGTTTGCTTTGAAATAGCTTTCCCCTCTGCCCCTGCAGCAAAGCTAACTAGCAGCTGTTCAGATTTTCTGACCGATTCTATTTGGAGAGGACTAAGCCAAAGTAGTCTGTGCATGTCCAGAGTGCAGTATTCGTTCCTCTGTTTTGTGGATTAGGGGAAAAAATTAGGCAAATGAATGGACTGATTTAGGGCCTCAGAAGACAACACCTTGGGCATAAAGGAAGGATTAGTCCTGAGGGAAACCCTGTCCACATGGAAGACAATGAAGGGTTCCACTACCATGAGGGCCTGTAATTCAGACACTCTTCTAGCTGAAGTAATGGCTAGAAGGAAGGTTATTTTCCAAGAAAGGATTTTCAACTCTGCTGTAGCAGCTGGTTCAAAATGGGGGGGTGAGCTTTCCCAATACAAAGTTCAGGTCCCAGGCTGGAGTGGGAGCTCTCCTGTGGGTTCTTACATTTTTGGCTACTCTAAGAAATTGCTTTAGCAAGGAGTGAGAGAAGAGGGGTGGCTCAGTATTATAATATGCTGAAATGGCAGAGGCATGAATTTTAATTGACGAGAAGGATAGGGCCTTGTGGAGCAATTCTGTTAAGTACTGTAGAATATGAGGTAAGCTGGGTACCGCTGTGCCCATCCCCTGTGCTAGGCTCCAGGAACAGTATCTTTTCCACTTTTCAGCATAGGATTTTCTAGTACTAGGCCTCCTTGCCTCAAGAATGACATCCAGTACCTGCTTATTGAGGGGATGCTAGGGGAGAGCTCAAGTAATTAGCCAGGCTGCAAGGTTCAGGGTTTGAAGCTGCGGGTGCAGAATCTGACCCGCCTGCTGGGAGAGCAGGGAAGGGGACTGAGGCAGGTGCCATGGTTGTCGCAGTGTCATACTGCGCAAGAGGGGGTACCAGTGCTGGCATGGCCAGTCTGGTGCAATCAGAATTGTCCTTGGCTTGTCCTGTTTGATCTTCAGTAGGACCTTCGAGAGGAGAGAAATAAAGGCATAAACTGAGAGGCATTCCCAGGTAAAGGACAGGGGATCCACTTTCCAAGATTGGCTGTGGGGAGTTCGTGTGCAGAATTTGTGCAATTGGTAGTTTTGTGGGGAGGCAAACGGGTCTACCTCTGGAATCCCCCATTTGTTCAAGAGGTTGAATATTTTGGGTTCTAGTTTCCATTCGTGTGGGTCCATGAGATTTCTGCTTACGTCGTCTGCCAGTAAATTTAGTTTGCCTGGCAGGAATTGAACTTGCAGGTGTACTTGGTATCTCAAGGCTGTGTTCCACAGAGCCATGGCTAGTCTGCAGAGAGGGTACGAGTGGGTTCCCTCCTGCTTGTTTATGCACCACATAACTGTCGTGTTGTCTGTCTTTACCAAAAGTTGTCCTGGAAGAATACGGTCTTTGAAGGCTGTCAGAGCATTCTGTACAGCTAACATTTCTTTTTGATTGATATGCAGGTGCATCTGTCTCAGGTTCCATCTGCCATGAATGCACTACCCTGCCATGTGAGCCTCCCTTGCATAGTCTGGTCCGTCTGTTAGGGTTTGGGCGGTAGCAGGTAGAGTGAAAGGGAGTCTCTTGTTGTGGGAGCAGGACTCTGCCCACCAAAGGAAAATACAGTTGTGTACACTTACCATAAATGTAGATGTTCAAGTCTATTCACTGTTGCAGTCATTACATTTGGGTTATTTGCTTGCAGGTAGCCCTCAGTCAGCCTCATTAAAGTCTTGGGTCCTGCATCGGTGGCTGTCCTTTCTTCCATGACGTCAGGTCTTCAGGGGTATAAAACATGCAGCCGACGGCATTGCATCAGATTTTCTTGCCCCACATGTCAGGTGCCCCCCTAATGGGAAGCAATTAAATATAAAATTGCAAAGATACACCTCCAACAAAAAAGCAAATACACCAAAAGGGCTTTTAAGTATAGTAAAGGAAAGTCGAGGTATAGCCAAAAGAAGTTAGGGGGCTGGAGGGAGGGTAAGCAAGACTGCAACAGTGAATACACTCGAACATCTACATTTATGTTAAGTGTACACAACTGTACTATGTTCTTAGTGTTTCACTGTTGCAGTCATTACATTTGGGTAGATTCCCAAAGCTATGGTTGGGAGGAGGAATTTAGACAGTATTAGGGCCAGCTATATGGCCCTGCAAGACTGCAGTGGCAAAGCCAGCTCTAGATTTAGAGAAAATTGGCAAATGATAATGCTTGATGAAAGTATGTACAGAACTCCAGGTAGCAGCTTCTAGGATGTCCCTGGTAGGGACACCTCTGAGAAAGGCTGTAGAGGTAGATGCAGTCCTGGTGGAGTGATGTCTGATCCCCTGGGGGATAGGTTTTCCATGGTGCTTACAGCAGAAATGAATGCAATGGCTTATCCATTAAGAAATGGTTTGCTTTGAAATAACCTTCCCCTCTGCCCCTGCAGCAAATGCTACCAGCAGTTGTTCAGATTTCCTTTGAGGTTTAGCCCTGTCAAAGTAGCATCTAAGTTGTCTGTGCACATCTAAGGAATGCAGTATCAGTTCCCCTTTATTCTGTGGATTGGGAAAGAAGGTTGGCAAATGAATGGACTGACTAAGAGCCACACTGGATATCACCTTGGGCATGAAGGATGGACTGGTTCTGAGGAACACCCTGTCCGCATGAAAGATGATGAAAGGCTCCACTGCCCTAAGGGCCTGTAATTCAGATACCCTTCTAGCTGAAGTGATTGCTAAAAGGAAAGCTGTTTTCCAAGAAAGAAATTTTAAGTCTGCAGTAGCAGCTGGTTCGAAAGGAGGTAGAGCGAGTTTCTCCAAGACAAAGTTAAAGTCCCAGGCTGGGGTTGGTGTTCACCTGGGTGGACTCAAATTTTTGGCCCCTCTGAGGAACTGCCTGAGCAGTGGATGAGAGAAGAGGGGAGGGTTCTGTGTTATAAATGAGCTGAAATGGCCGAGGCATGGATTTTAATGGAGGAAAAAGACAGGTCCTTGTGAAGCATCTCAGCTAAGTATTGTAAAATCTGAGGTAAACTGGGCACTGCTGTGCTCATCCCTTGAGATTGGTTCCAGGCACAGAATCTTTTCCATTTTTCAGCATAAGATTTTCTAGTACTAGGCCTCCTTGCCTCTAAAATGATATCCACCACAGGTTTGCTGAGGGTTGGTAAAGGAGAGATTAAGTAATTAGCCAGGCTACAAGTTTCAGTGTTAGAAGCTGAGGGTGCAGAATCTGGTTCTGCTGCTGAGACAGCAGGGAAGGAGTCTGAGGCAGGTGCCATGGAGATAACCGTGACACACTGCGCAGAAGGGGGTACCCAGTGTTGGCGTGGCCAGTCTGGAGCAATCAAAATCATCCTTGGTTTGTCCTGTTTGATTTTTAGTAGTACTTTGGAGAGCAGAAGTTGGGGGGGGCATAGACTGATAGGTTTTTCCAGCTGAAGGACAGAGCATCCACTTTCCAGGCTTGTTTGTGGGGAGTCCTTGTGCAAAATTCGTCCAATTGGTAGTTCTGGGGAGAGGCAAACAGGTCTATATCTGGGCTCCCCCATTTGTTTGTCAACATGTTGAAAGTCCTTGGTTCCAGTTTCCACTCGTGTGGGTCCATGAGGTTTCTCCTTAGTCCGTCTGCCAGTGTATAATTTTCCTGGCAGGAATTGAGCTTGTAGGTGGACTTGGTAGCTCATGGCTGTGTTCCACAATGCCATAGCTAGTCTGCAGAGGGGGAAAGAATGTGTACCCCCCTGCTTATGTACCACATAACAGTGGTGTTGTCAGTCTTTACCATTAGTTGTCCTGGAAGAATGTGGTCCTTGAAGGCTGTCAGAGAATTCTGTACAGCTAACATTTCTTTTTGATTGATATGCACGTGCATTTGACTTGGGTTCCATTTGCCCTGAATGCACTTCCCCTGCCAGGTGGGCCCCCCATGCTAAGTCTGATGCATCTGTTGTTACAGTTTGGGGGCAGGGGGATGGTGTAAAAGGTAGTCCCTTGTTTTGGTGGCATGTCTCTGCCCACCAAAGGAATTCTAGGCATAGGCAAGGTATGATAGGAAAGTACAGTTTTGTACCTACCATAAATGTAGATGTTCGAAGATCCACATTGCTGCAGTCCTTACATATGGGTAGTCCGCTGTCCTCGGTCGGCCCGAATACCAAAGTATTAGGCTGACGGCGGTCATGGGCGCTCAGATCTGACATCAGAGCGTCAGGGTATAAAAGCACATGACCGACGTCATATCCTCAGTCTTTTCTTGCCTCAGATGTCAGAAGGCCCTAAAAAGAAAGTCCACCGCCCAAAAACAGGATACCTCCCAAAAACATGCCCAACAACAACCATCACCCAAACCATATAACCATGCCAAACTACAGAGGGGAAGGAGGGAGTAATTGGACTGCAGCAATGTGGATCTTCGAACATCTACATTTATGGTAGGTACAAAACTGTACTATGTTCTTCATCTCACATTGCTGCAGTCCTTACATATGGGTAGAATCCCAAAGCAGAGGTAAAGGGAGGATGGCAAAATCATAAAGCATTAGGGGCTGCTAAAATGCCCTGTAATATTGCAGTGGCAAATCCAGCCCTAGACTTAGAATAAAGAGGAAGGTGGTAATGTTTAGAAAAAGTATGTACTGAACTCCAAGTGGCTGCTTCCAAAATATCTTTTGTAGCCACCCCTTAGAAAGGCAGTAGAAGTGGCAGTAGCTCTAGTGGAATGAGGTCCGATTCCAGCCGGAATCTCCTTACCATGATGGGAATAACAGAAAGAAATACAAAACCCAATCCATTTAGAAATAGTTTGTTTTGAAACAGGTTTTCCTGAGAACCCAAAGCAAAAGAAACAAACAACTGCTGAGACTGCCTGAACCCCTTGGTTCTGCTCAAATAATAACGCAACTGCCTGTGAATATCCAAAGTATGCAAAATCTTCTCCCTTTATTTTGGGGGTTTGCATAAAAAGTAGGCAAATGAATAGTTTGGTTCAAGGCCACACTAGAAACCACTTTAGGCATAAAGGAAGGATTAGTACTAAAGATACCCTATCCTTATGAAAAATCAGGAAAGGTTCCACTGCCATAAGGGCCTGTAATTCAGAAACCCTTCTTGCAGAGGTAATGGCCAACAAAAAAGCAGTCTTCCATGATAAATACTTTAACTCGGCAGTAGCTGCAGGCTCAAAAGGTTGTAGAGTAAGTTTTTCCAACACAAAATTGAGATCCCAAGCAGGAGTAGGAGCTCTACGTGGGGGTCTTATGTTCTTTGCCCCTCTAAGAAACTGCTTAAACAAAGGATGGGAAAATAAAGGAGGGTCACAGTCATAGTGAGCAGAAATGGCTGCAGCATGAACCTTTATCGAGGAGAAAGACAAACCCTTGTCCAATAACTCAGTAAGATATTGAAGAGAAACACTTAAATCAGGCTTGGAAACATCAAAGTCCTTCGCTTTGCTCCAAATAAAAAATCTCTCTATTTATCAGCGTAGACTTTCCTTGTACTAGGCCTTCTAGCCTCCAAAATAACATTCAAAACTTGTTGTGGAAGCTGAGACCCTCCAGGGTCTAAAACAGAATATGCCAGGCTGTGAGATGCAGAGACTGAATCTTGACATTGAGGAAGTGACTGCCCTCCTGAGACAAAAGATGCGGAATCAAAGGCAGAGGCCATGGAAGCTCCCGTACTAAACTCCTCAGTAGTGGGTACACCAGTGCTGTCGAGGCCAATCCGGCACTATCAGAATCATGGATGGCTTGTCTTTTCTGGCCTTCAAGAGAACCTTGGGAATGAGAAGCAGAGGTGGAAAGGCATAGACATGAAGATTGCTCCAACTGAATGATAGAGCATCCACCTTCCAAGCTGTGGGATGAAACATTTTTGTGCAAAACTTTGGCAACTGGTAATTTAGTGGAGAAGCGAACAGATCTATGTCTGGAGTCCCCCATAACACTGTCAACTTTTGAAACACAGGAGGATCCAGTTTCCACTCGTGAGGATCCACAATTTGTCTGCTCAACACATCTGCTAAGGAGTTCTGTGCTCCTGGTAGAAACCTTGCCTGAAGATTGAGGTGTAAACTGAGAGCAGTCTCCCACAAAATCATCGCTTGCCTGCAAAGAGGGTAGGAATGGGTTCCCCCTTGCTTGTTGATGTACCACATGACAGTAGTGTTGTCTGTTTGAATCAACACCTGTCCTGGGTGAAGTAAATCCTTGAAAGCCATCAATGCAAATTGGACTGCTAACATCTCCTTCAAGTTGATATGCAAATGTTGAAGTCTGACAGGCCACGTGTCTTGCACCCATTTTCCATTGAGGTGTGCTCCCAAGCCTTGTCCGAGGCATCTGTCGTTAGAATCTGACTCGCCTCTGGTCGGGTCACAGAGAGTCCCTTGTTTAGGTGACATTCCTGAGCCCACCACAAAAATTCTTTCTGAATGCAAGGTATTATCTGAATGACAGTGTCTAGATCTTGGCAGTGTTGTGTCCATACATTTTTGAGATACCATTGAAGCTTCCTCATATGCAGTTTGGCATTGGGAAGCACCAGAATACAAGATGCCATGAACCCCAAGGCTTGAAGGACTGTCCTTGCAGTCAGCCTGGACTGTAGAGACATTCGATGGAAATAAAGAGAAAGGCTTCTTTGTTTGTCCGGGTCAAAAAGGCCATCTGGGAAGCTGTATTCAGTCTCACACCCAGAAAGCACATGTCCTGAGAGGGTACTAGACTGGACTTTGTTTCGTTCACAGAATACCCTAGGCATCTTAACACTACCATCACATACTGTAGATGAAGAAGAAGTTCGTCCTTGTCTTGTGCAATAATCAGGCAATCGTCCAAATAAGGATAAATCTGTATTCCTCTTAACCTGAAAAAGGCTATCACTGGAGCCAGAACCTTTGTGAACACTCTGGGCGCAGTAGATAAGCCAAAGGGCAATGCAGAGAACTGATAATGTAAATTTCCAGCCCGAAAACGCAGGTACCTCCTGCAACTGGGCCTGATAGGAACATGAAGATAAGCCTCTTTGAGATCCAAAGTTACCATCCAGTGATCTTTTCCCAACAGAGGTAAAAGCTGTTGTAACGTCAGCATTTTGAACTTTGGAATGTCCAGATAAGTGTTGAGGATAGATAAATCCAAAATTGGTCTCCACGTGTTCCCTTTCTTTGGTACTAGAAACAGGCGAGAATAAAATCCTAGCCCCACTTCTGACAGAGGAACTGGCTGT
Source organism: Protopterus annectens (assembly GCF_019279795.1). Classification (NCBI taxonomy): domain Eukaryota; kingdom Metazoa; phylum Chordata; order Ceratodontiformes; family Protopteridae; genus Protopterus; species Protopterus annectens. The sequence goes on from NC_056731.1 coordinate 1,619,955,211, forward strand.
ATAGCTCCTATTTGAAGAAGTAAAGAAATCTGCTTGTGAGCCTCTATCCTTTGCCGAGGAGGAACGTCTGGCATGCCTTTGAAAGGAGGCAATGTATGGAAATAGAACTTGTAGCCTCGGTTTATAATGTCCAATACCCATTTGTCCTGGGTGACTAAAAGCCAGTTTTGCTTGAAAAGTGCTAACTTTCCTCCCAAAGGAGCTGCCAGGCAAGAAGAATCTGGCAGCTGAAAATGCAGGTCATTGGGCCTGTTTACGAAAGGACTGGCCCCTGCCCTCACCTGCAGATTGTGCAGGCGAACTCCAAGTTCTAGGCCTGAATGTACTGTGAGCTCTGCCCCTGCCACGCCTAGATCTACCCCTAGACTGAGAATCAGAAGAAGGGTATGTCCACCCCTTAGTAGGCCAATTTCTACTAAACTTTGGAGGTTGCACCTGCAAAAAATCTTTAACAGTCTGCATAGACTTAGCCTTGTCTTCCATTTTCTTCAAGACCGACTCCACAGGGGGACCAAACAAAACTTCAGACTGTAAAGGGGCATCCAGAATTCTAGTTTTAACATGCTCGGACAAATTCTGATCCTTAAGCCAGGCGTGCCTACGAAGAACTGAACCAGTGGCAGCCACCCTAGAGGAGGCCTGTACAGCATCAAAACCACACTGCAAAGAATGCTTACCCACCTGTTCAGAGACATGTACTAAATCCTGCAATTCTTTACACTTATGCCCTCTGCCAAAGCATCCACTTTAGATTTTAGCTGAGAAAGGAGGAAATTCTGATACTTCAACATATGAAACTGGCAATTTAAAGCCCTCATTGCTAAAGTAGAAGAGGTATACATCTTCTTACCCCATCTATCCAAAGCTCTAGCTTCCTTATCTAGAGGAACCGGATTCTTAACAACAGAGGCTCTAACACCCTTAGGCCCCTGACTAATGGTTTCTGGGTCCGCCCTAGGACTCAAACAGATATTTATGAGCCTCAGGCACCCTGTAATACCTGTCCGGTTTAACTGGCGCAGGAGGCAAAGAATCTGGATTAAGGGAAGCCTCCGAGAAAACATCTTGAACAACATCCAAAACAGGAGGTATAGCCAAGGGTCTATGCTGTGGTAAAAACAAGAATTCCCTAAGCCTCTTCCGTAAATCAGAGAAATCCTGTCCTTCCCACTTAAAATGCTCCCTCATGGAATGCAGAGTTTCTGAAAATGAAAAATCCTCTGGAGGAGAAGCAGAAGGAGTGGAATCCTCTGCATCAGAATCCGAATAAGGGAGAAAATCTTGAATATCTTCAGCAGAAGACTCTGAGTCATCTGAGGCCTGATCCAAACTTTCCAACTCTGGCTCCACCCTGGGCCTCTTATCAGGAGGGGGCATAGAACCTCTAATTAATGTAATCAAATATTCTGCCATTTTAAGCATGTGCTTTCTAGGCACAGACCCTGAAGTACCTGAAGGGACACCAGAGGAAGGCAAAACAGACCTGCCCTTAGAAGAAGCCTTAGAAATAGTAGCAGAAGGCCTAACCACCTTAGGCATAGAAAGGAGAACAGTAACCTGAGAGGCCCCTTCAGCTTGACCTGACTCCTGTGAGGCCACATCCTGCAAAATCAAAGTTTCCCCCTGAGACTCAACAGAAACTTCAGCCAGATCCACCTGTTCCACTGTAGCTTCTACAGGGCCGGCGTCCGAAACGGACGAATCATCCTGTCTAGGTTTCAAGGATTTGTCTTTGCGCTTCTTCGTGGAAGCGGGCGTCGAAGGATCCGACGGCATATTATAATTACACCGCTTACCAAAGACTAACCTAGCGCAATCTAACCTTCGTTTTATGGTGCGCTTATTAAACCTAGCACAAAACCGACACCCGACTACGTCGTGCTCCGGTCCCAAACAAGGAATGCAAAGAGAGTGATAATCCCTATGCGGTATCTGTTTCCCACAAGAAATACAATTATTCACTTTTTCTGACATCCGGAATTAACTGAGGCAGGAAAAAACAAAAATATTCCCCAACGGGGTACTTAGCCCAACTTGGTTTCGGTCTGAAACTCAGAATACGAAAATTTCAGAACGCCGAACGGCACTTGCAACGCTGCTTCTGCATCGGACCATGCGGCAAAAAAGACTGAGGATATGACGTCGGTCATGCGCTTTTATACCCTGACGCTCTGATGTCAGATCTGAGCGCCCATGACCGACGTCAGCCTAATACTTTGGTATTCGGGCCGACTGAGGACAGCGGACTACCCATATGCAAGGACTGCAGCAATGTGAGATGAAGAACATTCATTGTTTCTAGGTCCTGAGAATGTTGACACCAAAGGCTTTTCATATACCACTTTAGTTTCCTCATATGCAGTCTTGCATATGGAATTAGAAGAATGCAGGAGGCCATGAACCCCAAGGCCTGCAGTATTTGTCTTGCAAATAGCAGGGCTTTTGTGGGCACTTGTTTGAAGTAGGTTGTCAAATGAATTTATTTCTCTGGCGTGAGGTAAGCCATCTGGGAAGTTGTATTCAAGCATGCTCCCAGGAATATCATTTGTTGACAGGGTACCAGTTGCGATTTCTTTTCGTTTATGGTGTACCCCAGACAAGTTAGAACCCTCTGTACAAAGGCCAGATGCTTCAAAAGTATGTCCTGGCTTTCTGCCTGCCTGAATTAGAAAATCGTCCAGGTATGGGTATATTTGAATATTTCTTTGCCTGTAAAATGCAATAACTGGAGCTAGGCACTTTGTGAATACCCTGGGCGCAGTAGATAAGCCAAAGGGCAGTGCAGAGAAAGTACAGTTTTGTACCTACCATAAATTTAGATGCTAGAGTGTATATACTGCTGCAGTCATCACACTTGGGTTATCCTGCCGTCAGGCGGTCCCGCAGTCGGCCAAATCACAACGTCTTGGTCAGGCATTGGTTGTAGTCGCTTCTTCACTGACGTCAGTGTGACAGTGGGATAAGAGAGGCAGCAGACACCATTTTCTTCAGTTTTTCTTGCCCCAGATGTCAGGTGCCCCAAACTAGGAAGGCAATACGAATAACTATGCAAAAATACCTTAGTAGATAAACAATAGTACTAGCTGTTAGCAAATACACCATATAGACATGCATCCAATAGATTGCTGTACATGGAGTTATAACTAATACCCTGGTATGTAGAGGGGATGGTGGGAGAGTAACCTGGACTGCAGCAGTATATACACTCTAACATCTACATTTATGGTAGGTACAAAACTGTACTATGTTCATCGTGTTATACTGCTGCAGTCACCACACTTGGGTTGAATCCCAAAGCTATGGATGGGTGGCTGGTACTAAACTGGGTTAGGTGAAGCTAGGATGCCCTGTCCTGCCATGTGTGCTCCCCAGGCTAGTTTGAAGAATCTGTTGTCATAGTTTGGTTTGCTGGAGGTAAGACAAATGGAAAACCCTTGTTTATTTGACATGCTTGAGCCCACCATAGGAACTCTTTTTGAAGGCAGGGAATGAGAGGTATACTTGTTTAGAGACTGTGCCTGTGTTGAGTCCATACACTTTTCAGGTACCATTCTCATTTCCTCATATGCAGCTTTGCATGTGGAATTAGTGGAATGCAGGATGCCATGAACCCCAATGCCTGCAGGATTTCCTTGCAGTGAGCTGGGTAAAAGTTGTCATCTTTTTGAAGTATTGAGTCAGCTGTTTTTGTTTGTCTGGCGTGAGATAAGCCACCTGGGTCATTATATTTAAGCTGGCACCCAGGAATATTATGTCTTGTGATTGTATTAGCTTTGACTTCTTTTTGTTTACTGTGTACCCTAGGTAACTTAGCAGCTTTGTTACAAATGCCAGATGCTGTAATAGAATGGTCTTGCTGTCCGCTTGGATCAGGCAGTTGTCCAGATATGGATAAATTTGTATTCCTCGTTGTCTGCAGTATGCAATTACTGATGCCAGGCATTTCGTAAATACTCGGGGCGCAGTAGATAAGCCAAAGGGCAATGCAGAGATTTGATAATGCGTTGTACCTGCCAAAAATCTGAGGTATCTTCTGCAATCTTGTCTGATAGGGACATGCAGGTATGCCTCTTTGAGGTCCAATGTTACCAGCCAAGACTCCTTGCCCAGCATGGGAAGAAGCTGCTGTAGTGTGAGCATTTTGAATTTGGGTACCTCCAGGTATGTGTTTAGAATTGAGAGGTCTAAAATGGGTCTCCAGGCTTTGTCCTTTCTTGGTACTAGAAACAGCCTTGAGTAAAAACCTTGACCTTGCTCCTTTGTAGGTACCTTTTGAATTGCTTTCATATCCATGAGAGCTGAAATTTGCGTTTGTGCCTCTGCCCATTGGTTTGGAGGCAGATTTGGCATGCCTCTCATCCGTGGTAAAGTGTGAAAATGAAATCTGTAGCCTCGGGTAATATCCGGAACCCATTTGTCCTTTGTTATGATACACCAATTTTGTGGCAATAGAGCCAGTTTTCCTCCCAAAGGTGCTGCCAGGGCAATTTTGCTTGGCAGGCGAAGAGGGAAGTCATTGTGTTAGTTTCCTGAAGGGTTGAGATCTTTCGTCTCCACCTCTGAGTTGTTGTATGCCATTGTCTAGGCCTGAAAGAACCTTGTGGCTGGCCTCTGCCCCTTGGGCGTCTGTACCTACCCCTTTGGGGTCTGTCTGATGCAGGAAAGGACCAGTTTTTTGATAGCCAGTTACTGGTGAAACAAGGAGGTTGTACCTGTAAAAAATCTTTAACTGTCTGCATAGATTTTGCCTTTTCTTCCATTTTCTTTAAAACTTCCTCTGCTTTGACACCAAATAACAAATCTTTCTGCAATGGAGCATCCAATAACTTTGCTTTGACATGTTCTGGTAAGGCTTGCTCTTTTAGCCAAGCATGTCTACAAATTACAGATCCTGTGACAACTGCTCTACATGAGGCTTCCAATGAATCAAAACCACACTGTAAGGTATGCTTTCCCATCTGTTCTGCTGCATGCAGAAAATCCTGCATCTCTTTGAAATCAGGTTGATCTGTCTGAGGGATCATTTTCTGCTTTAACTGTGTAATCAAGTACTGCTGGTATTTTAGCATGTGGAATTGGCAGTTTAAGGCCCTCATGGCCAAAGTGGCAGACGTATACACTTTCTTCCCCTGTCTTTCTAATGCTCTGGAATCTCTTTCAGAAGGTAGTGGATTCTTAGCAGTAGTGGCCTTAACCCCTTTGGGACCCTGGGAAATGGTTTTGGGGTCTGCAACAGGGCTTTTATATAAAAACTTATGAGAATCAGGAACTCAGTAGTATCTGTCTGGTTTAGCTGGTGCAGGAGGTAAGGAATCTGGGTTTAGACTAGATTCAGTGTAAACATCATCCAAAACGTCAAACTGGAGGAATTGCAAGGGGTCTATGCTGTGGAAGAAGAAACTCAAGGAGTCTTTTCTTAGAGTCAGAGTAATCATGGCCTTCCCAGTGAAAGTGTTCCCTCATGGTGTGTAAAGTTTCCCCAAAAGAGTAGTCTTCAGGGGAGGAGACAGAGGGAATGGACTCTTCAGCATCTGAGTCTTCATAAGGAAGGAAGGAATAATCCTGGTCCTCAGAGTTAGCTGAGGAAATGGATGCTTGGTCAGAGGAAGGATAATCTTCCTCCAGTCTAGGCCTTTTGTCAGGAAGGGGTTGTGAACCCCTGTTAAGGGTAATTAAATCCTCAACCATCTTAAGCATCTGTTTTTTAGGCATAGGGTCCTGTGGGGGGGGGGGGGGGTCTGTGGACCCGGTTTCCTAACTTTTAAGGGGGTTTTAAGTTTAGCATAAGACTTAGAGATAGTTGCTGGTCTGAAGACACCTTCAGAAACAGAAGGCCTGTCCAAAATTTCCGAATCACCGTCAGGGTTGGCGTCCGAGGGGTGAGATGGAACTGGCTCCTGCGGCCCAGCTGATTTGGTCTGGGAGGCCATCAATTTCTAAATCAGTGGTAGACAGGGGCTGCGTAGGCACCTCACTGAAAACCGGAGAACCGGCGGCAGGCCTTGCTGAGGCCTTGGTATCTGGTCTTGGCCTTGGTTGCCTGCCCTTATCCTTGCGTTTTTTAATCATTGCTGATGTCGGTTGCTCCGACAACATGCTATAGTTAAATTTTCTGCCAAAATAATGTCGGGCGAAATCTGCCCGACACTTGATTGTACGTTTGTTGAACCTAGCACAAAACCGACAACCAGAGACATTGCGGTCTGAGCCTAGGCAAGGAATACAATAAGAATGAAAATCCTTATGAGGTATTTGCTTCCCACAAGAAATGCAATTATTAACTTTGTCCGACATCGGTCTGAGGCAAGAAAAATTTCCCCAATGGGGTACTTAGCTTTAGAGAAGACTTTGGGCTGAAATTCGATTAAAAAATCTCAGGAGCTAGCCGACCGGCACTTGCGAACTGCTTCTGCTTCGGGCACCGCGCGGCAAGAAAGACCGAAGAAAATGTCGTCTGCTGCCTCTTTTATCCCCCTGCCGCACTGACGTCAGGGAAGAAGCGACAACAGACGCCGGACCAAGACTTTGGGATTCAGCCGACTGCGGGACTGCCTGACGGCAGGATAACCCAAGTGTGATGACTGCAGCAGTATAACACGATGAACATCTGATAGTGAGTGTAGCCTGCTTTGAAGCGTAGGTATCTTCTGCAAGATTCCCCGATTGGGATGTGCAGGTGTGCTTCTATTAAATAAAGTGTTGCCAACCAGGCATCTTTGCCTAACACAGGAAGTAATTGGTGAAGAGTCAGCATCTTGAATTCTGGAATCTCCAAAAAGGTGTTTAGAGTAGACAGGTCCAGGATAGGACGCCATGAATTGTCTTTTCTGGGTACCAGGAAAAGTCTTGAGTAGAAACCTTGTCCCTTTTCCTCTTCTGGTACCAGTTGAATAGCCCCCATGCTTAAGAGAAAGTACTTGTTTTTGGGACTCTGCCCACTGATTTGGGGGTAGGTCCAGCCACCCACTTGGTGTTGGCAATGTGTGGAAGTGAAATATGTATCCCTGGGACACTACATTTAAAACCCATTTGCCCTGGGGAAACGAGTTCCCAATTATTTGCATGAAGGGCAATCTTTCCTCTGAAAGGGGCAGTCAGTTGATAAGTGCTTGGAAATTTTAAAAGGAAGTCATTGTGACAGTTTACCATAGGAGGGAGTCTTATTATTCACAGATTTGGAAGTGGAGGCCCCCCAACTGCTTAGTTCTGCATGGCCCCTGGGACTGAAGCCTGGGGTTTTTGCTGTGTCTAGTTTGGTTTAAGACCTGGAAGGGGCTGGAAAGGACCAATTCTTAGAGGGCCAGTGCCTACTAAATCTAGGAGGCTAAACTTGTAAGAAATCTTTAACAGTTTGCATAGATTTAACTTTATCTTCCATCTTTTTAAGAACCTCCTCAGCCTTGTTGCCAAACAGGCGGTGCTGATTTAAAGGAGCATCCAACAATTTAGCTTTAACATGATCAGGCAAAAATTGCTCCTTAAGCCAAGCATGCCTTCTGAGCACAGACCCAGTAACAGAAGACCTGCAAGAGGCCTCTAATGAATCAAAACCACATTGCAAAGTATGCTTTCCAACTTGTTCAGCAGAATGCATTAAATCCTGTAATTCTTTACTTTCCACACAGTCAGGAATAATCATTTTCTGTTTAAGCAGTCCAATAACATGTTGCTGATACTTTAACTTATGAAAATGGCATTTTAAAGCCCTAATGGCCAAGGTTGCAGAAGTGTAAACCTTCTTACCCCATCAATCCAGATCCCTGGAGTCTCTATCAGAAGAGGTAGGATTTTTAGCAGTAGAAGCCTTAATGCCCTTGGGCCCCTGTGAAATGGTCTCTGGATCTACAATACGATTTTTAGGAACTTGTGGGATTCAGTGACCCTGTAGTATCTGTCAGGTTTTCTGGGAGCAGGAGGCAGGGAATCAGGGGCCAAACTAGATTCTGAAAAAGCATCATCAACAATGTCTAGTACAGGAGGAAGAGCTAAAGGCCTATGCTGAGGTAGGAGAAGGAAATCCCTAAGCCTCTTTTTTGAATCAGAACAATCCTGGCTTTCCCAGTGGAAATGCTCCCTTAGAGTATGTAAGGTTTCCCCAAAAGAAAAATCCTCAGGAGGGGAAGCAAAGGGAATGGAGTCCTCTGCATCAGAATCTTCATAAGTAGATAAGGGCAAATTCAGATCATCAGAAAAATCAGAAAAAACAGAATCCTGATCAGAAGATTCATAATCAACTTCAATCCTAGACCTCTTAGAAGGGGGGGGGCTACCCCTTATTAGAGTTATTAGATCTTCAGCCATTCTTATAATTTGTTTTTTAGGCATAGAGGCCTGAGCATGTGGCCTGGGCGTTTTTTGTTAGGCATGGATCAAGATTTAGGCCTAAGTAAAGAAGGAGGTGTCGATTTAATATGCAAGTCCATTGGGCCTGAATACACACTCAGACGCCGGTGCCTGCACAGCGGCTGCAGACCCATCCAAGGTAGAGACATCCGCGGGTTCCACAGTTGAAGCATCTCGTGGCATACCAGACTTCGAATGGATCTTAATAGAGGCCTGATAATCAGAAGTAGCGGGTATCAGGAGCTGCAAAAGCGCCTCACTGAGTACCGGTGAAATGGCGACTGGCTTAGGAGAAGCGTCTTCAGCAGTTTTGGACTTCGGCGGCCGGTCTCTGTCTATCTTTGCGTTTTTTTCAGAATCCCAGTAGTCGGATGGCTAACAGACGACATTTCTGGATAATTAAACCAAGAACCGAAATAAATCAAAAAATCAAAAAACATACACGAGTGAAACCACCACTAAAAAATACTGCTGTATAAAAGTCCAACTGATTTATTAAATAAAAAGAACAGATGAGCGCTTTCGCGTACCAACCAGTACGCTTCTTCAGATCTTAACATCTAAATTTATAAAACCACTTTTATACAATGGTTAATGATCAATTAACCAATCAATTTAACAATTAAACAATTAAATAATCAGTGCAGTACAATAAAGTATACCAGCTTCCTGATAGCTCTGTGAGCTCTACAAGTAGAAAGCAGAGAGAGAATGAGACATACCTAAAGATCCTATTCCTCCAAATAACTGCATTCCACAGAATAGTGGAATCAAATAAAATAAATACAAGGAAATGATGAAATAACAATACTTTAAAATCACCAAACACCCATCATTCATAGTGTATTTTTTCAAAAATACATATATAATATATACGCATATAAAAAATAGATACATATAGGACATGAGAAATATAAAAAATATAAAAAAATAAATAAAAATACCTTATATACTATATTAATTCATGTGCAAAATTCCATTAATTACCATAAAATAATACCTATTATATTATGCAGATACAAATACAAACATAAATGTAAACATACCAAATACATAAAAATAAAGATGAATATGTGTATATGAAAATGTATATGCATAAATAAATAAATAATTAAATAGATAAATAAATGAAGCAAATAAATATATGAGAAAATGCCCATACTCCATGAAACACTACATTATACTTATTAATAAAGCAAATACTAATATTTTAATTATAAATAAATGTATTTATATAAAGTGTAAAAACCTTCATTTATTACTACATGCTTCAAGTATGGGCTTAATATTTATGGACTTAAGACCAGATGATAAATGTGCTCTCAGTTTAAAAATCCACTGTAGCTCCAGAGTCTCCAAATAATTCATATTACTACCCCCTCTTCTCCTAGGAGTTACTAATTGTAACACTCTGAATCTAAAATCATGTCCCTCATTTAACATAATATGTCTAGCTAAAGCATTCTGTTGGTTAGACTTTTTGATTTCATAAGAATGACTATACATCCTATCCTTAAGCCTTCTCTTTGTTAAACCAAAATAGAACGCTTCACATCGTACGCATGTAGCTAAATATACGAGGTTACTACTGTTGCAAGAAGCAAAAAATCTAGGTTCAAAAACATAATCAATATCCGGATGCATGAATACTTGTGTCAGTAATCAAACCACACATATTGCACTTCTTGCAAGGATATGTGCCCATTCTCATTTTATCTGAGTATTGTTTTACTGAACTCTGTTCATGTTCAATACAAAGTAGCCGCTTCAGGTTTTTACTGTTTCTACAAGTAAAACGGGGTGTTATACCTACAATATCTGCAATATGTGGATCTATTGTTAAAACATGCCAATTTTTCTTATAACCCTTGATATTTCTTTATTATCGTTAGTGAATCTAGTAATAAAACCAAAATAAAGGAAAGGAAATGCCACGGAAGCTCCAAAGTAAAATTGTGTAGTTTTTAATCCACGACAGCCAAAAACAGCAAATCCACAACACAGCAACACAGCAACGGAAAGGCACCAACATTAACGCTATTAAGTCCAAATGCGTTTTCGTTTGTATCCCAACACTTCATCAGATGTAATTTGTTAAGCAATTCTATCTAGTTTAAATACTCCATACAATAAATTAATTAAAAAATTTTTCAATTAAATTAATTACACCATTTAAAAAGACATCCTTTAAAAATACCTTAATCCACTTGTTAATGTATCACCATTTCATTATATGCAAACATCTTTAGAAAGAAATTCAAAACTCATACATAATTAGAAAATAAATATTTGCTTATATATTCCAACAGGAATTAATATGGTTAATGTATTAAATTATATAAAAACGCAATGTCTTAATTGTGACAGAAGTATTAACCAGTGAATAAACTGCCATCTAGTGACCATACATATATATTACAATTGAATTGTTGATTCCCAAAGGGAATTTTCTGAAAAATAATTTACATCAATAAATAAATAAATAAATGCCTATTATCACAAAATCAATGTATAGCTAAGCTCCTAAGGACCAAAATAATTCATATATACATATTTAAAAATCTATTAAAAATCCACAATATTATAAATGTATAAAATAATTGATACACTAGACACAATCATACATATAGAATGAATATGAAAGAAAAAATATATATATAAATATTTTACAATTGTAAAATATTTATATATATATTTTTTCTTTCATATTGATTTTGTGATAATAGGCATTTATTTATTTATTTATTGATGTAAATTATTTTTCAGAAAATTCCCTTTGGGAATCAACAATTCAATTGTAATATATATGTATGGTCACTAGATGGCAGTTTATTCACTGGTTAATACTTCTGTCACAATTAAGACATTGCGTTTTTATATAATTTAATACATTAACCATATTAATTCCTGTTGGAATATATAAGCAAATATTTATTTTCTAATTATGTATGAGTTTTGAATTTCTTTCTAAAGATGTTTGCATATAATGAAATGGTGATACATTAACAAGTGGATTAAGGTATTTTTAAAGGATGTCTTTTTAAATGGTGTAATTAATTTAATTGAAACATTTTTTAATTAATTTATTGTATGGAGTATTTAAACTAGATAGAATTGCTTAACAAATTACATCTGATGAAGTGTTGGGATACAAACGAAAACGCATTTGGACTTAATAGCGTTAATGTTGGTGCCTTTCCGTTGCTGTGTTGCTGTGTTGTGGATTTGCTGTTTTTGGCTGTCGTGGATTAAAAACTACACAATTTTACTTTGGAGCTTCCGTGGCATTTCCTTTCCTTTATTTTGGATTTACAGTTTTGTTTCACCCCTGCTTGTGGTTTTCTTAATCTAGTAATAAAAGTTAATCTCTTATCATTCATCTCCTTGGTAGCTGATGTAAGACTCTTAAAGCCAATGTACCCTTTTCTACCTATATTAGTGTTATTATTGTTATTTTTGTTTTTATTTAATATCAAATTTCTAATATCTTTCACCATGCCTCTATCATAGCCTCTCTCAACGAAGAGGCATTCCATTATATCAGCCTGTTTCTCTAATTCGTGGCTAACTTTACATAACCTAATGAGTCTCATGAACTGGCTCCTAACTAAGTTGGGGACTATATGGCGGGGATGCATGCTGCTAAACTGAAGCAGAGTGTTTTTCCAGCATGGTTTCCTGTATAAAGACGTTAAAACCTTACCATGTCTATCTATGCTTATGTTGATATCTAGAAAATTAATCACTCGTGAATCTCAGAAAACTGGTCGTGGACTCTAGATAACAGATGAAATCCTTTAATTCATCTACAGTTCCATTCCAAAAAATAAGGATATCATCCACAAACCTTCTGAACAGCAGGACTTTATCATAGTATTTACTATTAAAAAGGTGGTTCTTTTCCCAGTAGTAAACTACCAGGTTAGCATGGGTGCCCATAGCGACACCCCATTTCTGCAAATATAACTTGTCCCTAAACATGAAGACATTGTTAGCTAAAACTACGTCTAATAAGGCACATATAAGTATCTGTTGATCCTGCTTAAAATTAACATTGTGATTCAATAAGTCCCTAATGGTTTCTATACCATATTCATTAGGGATCGATGTAAATAGATTTTTTACATCTAGTGTAACTAAAAGACAAGTGTCTATTTTCCAATTAACAGAAACATTTTCAAACATATCTATCAATTGGTAAGTATCCCTGAGTATGGTCGAAACCAATCTAACCATGGGACTTAATGTCTTCTCAATGTACACAGATATCGTCTCTGTAGCCCATCACTTTCCAGAGACTATGGGATGCATAGGTAGCGGAACCACCTTCTTATGTACTTTTGGAAGTCCTTTGATGTAAGGAATCACAGGTTGTTCCACATAAAAATAATCATACAATTCTTGGCTTATTTGTCTACACATCAACAAGTCATAAATCCCCTCATGGATATGCTTAATAATTCTTGCTAGCGCTGTATTATCTATCTCGCTATATGTAGTAACTTCATTCAACATAGAATACATAGTTGCGTTGTAGTCAGTGGTGTTCAGTATAACAACCCCACCCCCCTTATCCGCTGGCTTAATCGTAAGCTCCGTATTGTGAATTAAACTTTGTAGAGAACACCATTCCTCTCTAGAAGTATTAAAAAACATACATTTCTTTCTAGTATGTAAAAAATATTTATAAAAATCTTGTTCACAGAGTTTAATGAAACATTCTACCTGAGCTGGTAACACTGGCGTAAAAGTACTTTTACGCTTAAAATCTGAAGGACAAACTAAAGTATTTTTCCTCATAGTTTGTTTAACATTAAAAAAACAATTTCAGGGACACTGAGCGTCCAAGAACTCTTAAATCAGTTAGCATCTCACTCAGGCTACTACCTTGTGAGGGGATATAAGTAAGTCCTTTGTTAAGCAAAGAAAGATCAGATGTTGAAAAATTAAACACAAGTTCATTTAGTCTCTCGCATGGCGTCTCTGGTCTTGATCCGCACCAGAAAACTTCCTTTTCCTTCGGCTTCTGCTGCTGGAACAATTTCTTGATATTGGCCTCTTTCTCACAGGAAGAGGCAAAAAACGCTGTATTCCGCTGGTGGAAAACTTGGGTCTGGCTCCCAACATGTTACCCATGTGCCCCTCTCTGTAAGCCTGTTGATTCGGTGGAGGAGTATCCACATGGACTGAATTACCTGGTATCTGATTACCGTCCGGCAGTGTGGTAAAAGTTTCACTGACACTGCTCTCATGTTCTAAAGAAGCTGTGTGCAAAAATGCGAAATCAGCCATAGGAGGTTCACCATTATGGAGGTTTGGTGCTGCTAATGCTGTATCGCCTCTCACTTGTTGAACAGTATTGGATCTGGGCCAAACAAACACTTGCCCAAGGGAAAAGTCCCTGAAATCACGCTGCAGCTTACGATATTTTATGAGTTGTAGTTTGTCACAATATTTAGTGGTAAAAATATACAGACGACGGATAGTACGCTGATTAAATAAAGCACAAAACTGACAGCAAGGTACGTCGTGGTCAAGGCCTAGGCAAGGCAGTACGAATGAAAATCTTTGAGGTATTTGCTTTCCACAAGTAATGCAATTATTAAGTTTTACTGACATCGGTAAGGAGCAAGAAAAAGTTTCCCCAATGGGGTACTTAGCTTTAGTTGAAGACTTCAGTTCTGAAACTCGAAAACGTAAATTTCAGGAGTCGGCCGACCAGCACTTGCGAACTTCTTCTGCTTCAGGCAACGCATGGCAAGAAAGACTGATGTAATGGCGTCGGCTGCATGTTTTATACCCCTGACGACCTGACATCATGGAAGAAGGGACTACAACCGACACAGGAACCAAGACTTTGTTAATCAGGCCAACTGAGAGCTACCTGCAAGCAGATAACCCAAATGTAATGACTGCAACAGTGAAACACAAAGAACATTTACCCTGCCGAGCTTGTCCGCTATCACGTTGGACTTCCCCAGGATGTGCACTGCAACCAGAAAACACGGACTCAAGGGGTAAGATTTGGTTCTGCCCTGTTTGTTGATGTACCACACTACTGACATGTTGTCCGTCTGAATTGCTATATAGCCCAAAGGAAGAGAGTCTTGAAGTGCTTGCAACGCTAACATCACTGCTCTCATTTTCAGGACACTGATGTGCAAATGGTACTCGTGAGGTTGCGAAATTCCTTGGACTGTCTGTCCCAGATAATGCCCCCCCCCCCCCAATCTGGGAAGCATCCATGGTCACTGAGGCTATTGGATGAAGGGCTACAAAGGGTCTGCCTAATGTGACTAGTGGAGAGGCGAGCCACCACTGTAGATCTTTCTTGCAAGCATCCGTGACTACGATCATATGTGACATTGGTAGATCCTGATACGATCACTGAGTGAAGAGGAGCCAATGCAAAATCCTCATATGGTAATGAGCTAATGGGACTACAGTAATGGCAGCCGCCATCAAACCCAAGACCTTTAGGACTAACCGTGCCTGAACCTTTGACTTTGACAAGAGAAGAGAGACCTGATGACGAATGGCAAGTACCCTTTCTTGTGGGAGCTTGGCTATCATGTCTCTTGTATTTAGGTGGCACCTATGAAAGTAATACACAGAGGGCAACAAGGCCGATTTTTCGTAATTTACTGTGATTCCTAGACGTGCACAAGTATGAATCATGTGGTTCCTGGCCCTTAAGAGATGATGCTCAGTGGTGGCAGTGAGGAGCCAGTCATCTAGATAAAGAAATGCCTGGAATCCCAAATGTCTCAGATGAGCCATCACTACTGCCATGAATTTGGTGAACACCCTTGGGGGCTGTGGTGAGACCAAAGGGCAGCGCTCTGAACTGGTAATGACTGGCTCCCACCCTGAAGCATAAATGTCTCCTGGACTGCCTGTCCATTTCTATATGGTAGTACGCATCCTGGAAATCAATAGAGCACATCCAATCGCCCTGACCCAAAAAAGGTAGAATGGACTGCAGCGTCACCATCCGGAACTTGGTCTTTACTGACCTGTTTAACTTGCTGAGATCCAGAATAGGTCTCCAGCCCCCTGTCTTTTTCGGAACTAAAAAGAGCCTGGAGTAAGTTCCGGATTCTATCTGGTCTGTGCGGACCTGCTGAATGGCTCTTTTTTGCAGCACACTTTTTACTTCTAAGGCTGCTTGATCCCAAAGATTGGGTGGAACATCTGAGACTGATGGTTTTTGACTTCTTGGGGAGTTTGTGAGAAAGGAATTTTGTAACAACTGGATATTATGCACCATATCCACGCGTCTTCTGTTACATCTCGTCAGGCTCTTGGGTACAGTGATATTCTGCCCCCGACTGCCTCCAGAGGTGGGCAGTAGGGCAATCCTTCAGGGATTCTGAAAAGGCCTGGTAGAGGACATATCCTTGTAGCCCTGTTGCAGACCCCCCCCCCCCACCACGAGTTCATCTCCCGTTATTTCCCCCTCTGCCCCTGGGGGAATTGTATAGAGTGTTCGGCGAAGCTCTCTGGGATTTACAGAACCACATTTTGCAACTCTTTTGGTCTTTGGGATAAGGCTGGGATGGATCGGAAAAACGGACTCCTATGGCAGAGAGTTTTGCAATCTCGTTCACTCCTGTTAAGAGTATCTCGAACTTGCAGCCCTTACAAGGCCGAGCCATCAAAGGGAGCATTCGTAAAGGAGGACTTGAAGTGCTCCGCAAATTGACAAAGGCACATCCAGGAGTATCTGCTAAGAGCCACTCCTGTGCCTGCAGACCTACTCACTCCATCTGCTGCATAATCAGGTGCATGGAGGAGCTAACAATGGAGGTTAGGGTCCCTAGCTGGTTAGCCGACTTGGAAGCTGATCCCTCAGCTGAAGGATCCTGGAAGGTATCTCCCAACTCTTTAAAGAGATCTCTCTGAAGTCTTGTGAAATGTGTCAAATAGCTCAGCAACCGAAGAGTAAAGGCCGCTGAAGAGAAAACACGCTTCCCATATTTATCCATGTCTCTAGACTCCTTGTTTGGTGGATGGATAGAAGAGGAAGTCTCCGCGAGTTCCTTCTTGGTGGCTGCTGCCACCATAGCAGCATCAACTGGCACTCCTTTAGAGAGAAAAGTCTTGTCCTCTGGTGCGGTCATGAACTTGTTGGGCATTCTCGGAACGGGCTCCATGGTCTCTGGAGCACTCCACCCCTTTTGACTCACTACAGACAAAAGTGGGTCGAAAGGCGGAGACACCAAGGAGGTGGAGGGTCGGGAACCAAACGCGTCCAGGTACATGGAGTCATCCCCAGAAGGGGAAAGGGACTCACCATTTCCCCTCTGCCTAAGGATCTCCAGGATGTCTGAGAATGAGACATCTTCAGATGGGGACCGTGGGGACCCTTCCGAGTTATCCAAGTCCGTGTCAAAAGTGACCGACTCCGGTGAGTCCACATGCTTCCTCTTACATTTCTTCTTCTTGGGAACCTCCTCTGAGGCATGCTCAGGAGAGGTTTCGGACGAAGAGGGGTTGCCCTGCAGGGCATCATGGGGCATCGGCTCCCTACTCTTGGACAGAGAGAAGGATCAGAGGCAGACACCGGTATCAATGGGGATGGAGCCAATGGAGCTGAGGGTGGGGCTGTCTCGTTGGACAGCACACTCATCACCTTGAAGGTGCCGCGGTCCGGAAAAGAGGGAGGCCCAGACCATTCGTGAGGGGAGAGAATAGTCCTGCTCAGTCTGTCGGCTATCACATTGGATCTCCCCGGAATGTGTGTTGCCGCTAGAAAACGTTTGGTAGCAATCGCCCAATCCCATACTTTCATGGCCTCTCTGCAAAGGGGGTAAGACCTGGTCCCTCCTTGCTTGTTCAAGTACCAGACTACCGACATGTTGTCGGACTGAATGGTAATCGTACCCTGGGGGATGTGATCGTGCAGTGCTTGCAACGTTAAAAGCACCACCCTCATTTCCAGGATATTGATGTGGAGGAGGACTCTCGGAGTGCCACGTGCCTTGGACCGACCTGCCCAGATAATGCC
Organism: Protopterus annectens; assembly: GCF_019279795.1. Taxonomy (NCBI): domain Eukaryota; kingdom Metazoa; phylum Chordata; order Ceratodontiformes; family Protopteridae; genus Protopterus; species Protopterus annectens. Next base: position 1,619,972,564 of record NC_056731.1, read on the forward strand.
CCCCCCCTGTCTGGGAGGTGTCTGTAGTCAACGTGGCCGAGGGGGATGGGAGGACGAAGGGACGCCCCTGATCCAAGTTGGAGGAAAGAAGCCACCAACGAAGATCCTGTTTGCACGTCCCTGTGATCAAAATGTGGTGACTGAGGGGAAGGTCTTGATAAGACCACTGGACTGAGAGGAGCCACTGGAGTAATCTCATATGCAACCTTGCCAAGGGGACGAGAAGAATGGTGGCTGACATGGAACCCAACAGCTGCAGGACCATTCTCGCTGGAGCTCGACGTCTGAGGAGTAACGCCCGAACCTGAGACTGCAATGTTGCTATCCTTTCCGCAGGAAGATAGACTCGCATCTGCCTTGAGTCTATTTCTGCACCAAAAAACAGAATACGCTGTGATGGCAGCAATACGGATTTTGTCCAATTGAAGGTGATTCCTAAGGAGTTGCCTAGGGAGATAGTGACTGCTAGAGTTTTTAAGAGTAGATGCCTGGAGGTGGCAGTTAGGAGCCAGTCGTCTAGGTATGGAAACACCTGGAATCCTAGACTTCTCAGGTGAGCAGTCACCACTGCCAAACATTTGAACACCCTGGGGGCTGTGGTGAGACCAAATGGCAGTGCACGGAACTGGAAATGACTGTCTCCTAGGCTGAAGCGCAAGTGTCTCCTTGACGCCTGATCTATCAGAATGTGATAACAGGTGTCTGAGATCTATGGAGCACATCCAAACACCCTTCTCCAAAAGCGGGAGAATGGATTGCAAGGTGACCATCCAGAATTCGGACTTTTTCACTGATCGGTTTAATCTGCTGAGATCCAAAATGGGCCTCAAGTCCCCGGTCTTTTTTGGTACCAAAAAGAATCTTGAAAGTCCCTGATCCGGCCTGGTCTGCGGGGACAGGTTGGATGACTCCTTTTTGAAGCAGCTTCGAAATTTCGCTGGCTGCCAGATCCCGTTGACTGGGTGGCTGGTCCGGGATTCTTTGGGACGGTGGAGGGGGTTGAGAGAAGGGAATGGTGTAACCTCCGGCGATGATTCGGAGCACCCATTGGTCCTGAGTGATACTTTCCCAGGCCTTTAGGTGCCTCGAAAAACAACCCCCGACTGGCTCCGGAGCTGCACAGTCGGGCACTCCTTCAGGGATGCTGGAAGGAGGAGGAGCCACGAAAGGACTCAAGGGTCTCCAGTGTTGCGGGGCCTCCGCCGCCTCTGGGACGGCGCCTCTCCTGAAAAATTTCCCCTTCCTCTGCCTCTAGAAGGGGAATCGCTCTGCTCCGACGAGTAAGGCTTTTGAGACTTACGGAACCACATTTTCCCTCCTCTTCGAGTCTTGGGATAAGGTCTGAAGGGAGTGGAAAACCGGGCCCCTACGGCAGTTAAAGTCTTACCCTCCTGTTCGCAGCGATGTCCTTTACCTTAGGTCCAAACAGAGAGGACCCATCGAAGGGGGCGTCGGCAAAGGAAGACTTAAAGGCCTCCGCAAAGTGACACAGGCGTAGCCAGGCTTGTCTCCTTAGAGCAACACCTGTGCCTGCCGCTCTGCTCGCTCCTTCGGCTGCATACGAAATGAGCCTCATGGACGAGTTGGATAACGAGGACAGAGTAGCCAATTGGGAGTTAACCGTCTGGGCTAACTGCTCAGGTAAGTTACCAGAGAGGGTATCCGAAAGCTCCTTGACCAGATCCCTCTGCAGTCTGGTGAAATGCGTCAAGTAGTTCAGAGACCTTAAAGTAAAGGTTGCTGAAGTAAGGGTGCGCTTTCCGTACCGATCCATGCTCCTAGACTCCTTATTAGGAGGATGGACGGACGTTGAAGCCTCTGCCACATCTTGCTGCGTGGCAGATGCCACCACCAAGGCATCTACAGCCACACCTTTGGAAAGAAAGTCCTTATCAGGGGGTGCCGAAAGAAATTTATTGGGGCGAGCTGGCACCGGTTCAACAGAGTCCGGGTGTTCCCACGCCCTTCGAGAGATCAAATCCATGAGCTCATCGAAGGGCAGAGACACCCAGGAGGCGGAGGGCTGAGCCCCGAAGGCCTTGAGGAACACCGACTCCTCAGCAGAAGGGGGGTTTGGACTGCCAGTCGCCTCTTGCTTAAGGATCTCCAAGATGTCCGCAAAGGATACATCATCCGAGGACGACTTGGGGGACCCTTCCGCATCATCGAGGTCGGTATCCGAGGTGAGAGACTCATCAGGGGAGTCGACGTGCTTCCTCTTGCACTGTCTCTTCCTCGGAGGTTCCTCCGAAGACGTTTCGGATGGACCTCCAGGAAGAAGGGAACCCCCAATGGGGGTAACCTCAGGCCCCAGGGCTCCGCTGCCGTGAGACAGGGGGATTGCAAAGGAGCCAGTCTCCGTGCCAAGGGAAGGTGGTGGTGAGATGGTAGAAGTGGCCAGAGAGGATTTGGCCAAGGCACTCCTCATGGCCTTGAAGGCGGGACCCCCAGAGTCCTGGGATGGTTCAACCCCCAAGGCCACAACAGCAGTCGGAACTCCCACAGCCGACGCACCGAGAGGGAGGCTCGGAACCGAAAGGATCGGTCCCGAAGCGTCCCCCCCCGGGGCCGACAGAGGAGGTCCGCGTACCGAACCCCGACCCAAAGGGCGGGGTTGGAGTTAGGGTCGGAACCGACCTGACAACCTCCACCGGCTCCACCAACACAGACTCCCAACGGCGCCGAAGCTGTTGGAGGAGGAACCGAGATAGCAGGGTGGGAAACCGGCTCCAGAGCCGACTGGGCTGGAGCAGAGACCAACTTCTGAAAGACCGGAGACTGGAAAAGCCTTTGAAGCACCCTGTCTACATCCGAATCAGACACCCTCGACGACCAAGAAGAGACCGACCGGGTCCGAGTCGACTTCTCCGCCGGCTCAGAAAAACTGGGGGACCGGCTCCGTATAGTTTCGAGAAGTATCGGCGCCGAGGGAGATTCCACTACCACTGCAATTTCCCTCAGAGCCGATGGGGACTTCGGCACCGAAGGGGAAGAGTCTGAGCGGGCAACCTTCATCGGCTCCGAAGGCAGTGGAGCCGATGGAGATGGCTCGCCTCTCGACGCCCGAGCTCTCGACTCCGAAGCCAGAGGAGTCGAGGCTGGAGACATCGAGACAGACCGTTCCGCCCTCGGCTCCGAAGTCCATGGAGCCGACGGAGAAGCCTGCCTTGACTTTTTTGCTGCCGGGTCTGACGGGCTGGTCGGAGCCGAAGATTTTTTCTTCCTAGAAGGAGAAGAAGAAGAAGATAGGGCTTCCTCAAAGGAGGGGGTAATGAGCCCTTTCAAAATCAACTTATTTTTCCTCTCTTGGAGCATGCAAGAGGAAAAAGCGTGGCAAACGCTACAGGATTCCTGGAGGTGCTTCGGACCCAAGCAGTAAATACATAAAGAATGGTCGTCCGTGATGGACATTTTATAGCTACATTTGGAACATTTTTTGAAACCTGACTGTCTATGTTCCTTCGACATGTTGACTGAATCAACACACTAAACTTTTCCAGAGGAAAAAAAAAACAAAGAAGGTACACAACTATCAACAACAACCTAGATTCTAAGTCAATGCCTAGGAAAAAGCTAGGCCCCTCTGACTCGACGGGATCACTGCCCAAAAAAATACAATTTTACCTCAGAAAAATCTGAACCACAGTCACACAACAACAAGTAGCTGTTAAAACAGCTTTTGGGTTAATTTTAGCTCAAATTTGACAGAAAATTTGTCAGTAAGGAGGTACTTAGCTCAGCCAAGTCCGAGACCACATCTTTGCTTCAGAAGCGGCAAACGAGATCTGGGGAAGCAGTTGTGGTGCATCCTGGGATATGAGGTAACTCAGCCAATAAGAGACTGCATTCTATTGTATAGCGGCAGAGTCGGAGCCGAGGATCGGCTCCAAACCCATCTGTAGAAAATGTAGGCGAGATAGGATCACATTACATCATACATTACATCATACATTTCTTTCTAGTATGTAAAAAAATATTTATAAAAATCTTGTTCACAGAGTTTAATGAAACATTCTACCTGAGCTGGTAACGCTGGCGTAAAAGTACTTTTACGCTTAAAATCTGAAGGACAAACTAAAGTATTTTTCCTCATAGTTTGTTTAACATTAAAAAACAATTTCAGGGACACTGAGCGTCCAAAAACTCTTAAATCAGTTAGCATCTCACTCAGGCTACTACCTTGTGAGGGGATATAAGTAAGTCCTTTGTTAAGCAAAGAAAGATCAGATGTTGAAAAATTAAACACAAGTTCATTTAGTCTCTCACACGGCGTCTCTGGTCTTGATCCGCACCAGAAAAAGTACAGTTTTGTACCTACCATAAATGTAGATGTTCGAGGATCCACATTGCTGCAGTCCTAACTATTGGGTAGTCCGCTGTCCAGTCGGCCCGAATACCAAAGTATATGGCTGACGTCGGTCAGGGCGCATTAGACTGACGTCAGAACGTCAGGGTACTAATGCGCATGACCGACGTCATATCCTCAGTCTTTTCTTGCCCCAGATGTCAGAAGACCCTGAAAAGATAAAGCCAAAAACCAAAAACTCCCAACATATCTGCACCAAAATATATACAAAATATACAAAATTAGCAGAATATAACCTCACCTACACAACCACCCCTAAACACAGAGGGAAGGAGGGAGGGTAATTGGACTGCAGCAATGTGGATCCTCGAACATCTACATTTATGGTAGGTACAAAACTGTACTATGTTCTTCATTCCACATTGCTGCAGTCCTAACTATTGGGTAGAATCCCAAAGCAGAGGTAAGGGAGGCTGGCAAATCATAAGGAAGCAGGAGCTGATAACATGCCTTGCAAAATAGCTGTGGCAAAACCAGCCCTAGACTTAGAGTAGAGAGGAAGGTGGTAATGCTTAGAGAAAGTATGCACTGAACTCCAAGTAGCTGCCTCCAAAATATCCTTAGTTGCCACCCCTTAGAAATGCTGTTGAAGTGGCAGTAGCCCTAGTGGAATGAGGCCTAATCCCAGCTGGAATCTCCTTGCCATGATGGGAATAACAAAATGCAATGCAAAACCCAATCCACCTAGAAATAGTTTGTTTTGACACAGGCTTGCCCTGAGAACTCAAAGCAAAAGAAACAAACAACTGCTGAGACTGCCTAAAATCCTTAGTCCTGCTCAAATAATAACGAATTGCCTGTGTACATCTAAAGTGTGCAAAATCTTTTCCCTTTATTTTGGGGATCTGCATAAAACGTAGGCAAATGAATAGTTTGGTTTAAAGCCACACTAGAAACCACTTTAGGCATAAAGGAAGGATTAGTACGTAATGATACCCTATCCTTATGAAAAATCATAAAAGGCTCAACCGCCATAAGGGCCTGTAACTCAGAAACCCTTCTTGCAGAAGTAATGACCAACAAAAAGCAGTCTTCCATGACAAGTATTTCAGTTCAGCAGTAGCTGCAGGCTCAAAAGGTTGTAGAGTAAGTTTCTCCAACACAAAATTGAGATCCCAAGCAGGAGTAGGAGCTATACGTGGGGGTCTTATATTCTTTGCCCCTCTAAGAAATTGCTTGAACAAAGGATGTGAAAACAATGGTGGGTCACAATCATAGTGAGCTGAAATTGCTGCAGCATGAATCTTAATGGAAGAGAAAGACAAACCTTTGTCCAATAATTCAGTAAGATATTGAAGAGCCACACTCAAATTAGGCTCTGAAATCTCCAAATTCTTTGCTGCAGTCCAAAATAAAAATCTCTTCCATTTTTCTGCATACACTTTCCTTGTACTAGGTCTTCTGGCTTCCATAATCACATTTAAAACTTGTTGAGGAAGTTGAGACCTGCTGTCTTTCAAAACAGAATATGCCAGGCTGTTAGATGAAGAGAGTGAAGCTTGACATTGAGCAGACGACCGTCCTTCTGAGACAACAGATGTGGAATCAAGGGTAAAGGCCATGGAGGCTTCTTTACCAGACTCCTCAGTAATGGGTACCAGTGCTGCCGAGGCCAATCTGGAGCTATTAAAATCATCCTTGGCTTGTCTTGTCTGACCTTTAGAAGCACCTTTGGAAGAAGAGGCAGAGGTGGAAACGCATACACATGAAGATTTTTCCAACTGAAAGAAAGAGCATCCACTTTCCAAGCTGTGTGATGAAACCTCTTTGTGCAAAACTTTGGCAGCTGGTGGTTTAGTGGAGAAGTTTAACAGATCCATGGCTGGAGTTCCCCAGGACACTGTCAACTTTTGAAATATATGTGGTTCCAGTTTCCACTGGTGGGTTTTCATGATTTGTCTGCTTAACACCTCTCCTAAGGAGTTCTGTGCTCCCGCAGAAACCTTGCCTGAAGAGTTAGTTGCAAGCTTAGCGTAGTCTCCCATAAAATCATTGCTTGCCTGCACAATGGGTAAGAATGTGTTCCCCCTTGTTTGTTGATGTACCACATGACAGTTGTGTTGTCTGTTAGAAGCAACACCTGCCCTGGAAGAAGTAACTCCTTGAAAGCCATTAATGCAAACTGGACTGCTAACATCTCCTTCATGTTGATATGTAGATGCTGTAGTCTGGCAGGCCACTTGTCTTGTATCCACTTTCCATTTAGATGAGCTCCCCAAGCAATGTCTGAGGCATCTGTCGTTAGAATTTGACTCGCCTCTGGTCGGGTCACAGAGAGTCCCTTGTTTAGGTGACATTCCTGAGCCCACCACAAAAATTCCTTTTGAATGCAAGGTATTATTTGAATGACAGTGTCCAAATCCTGGCAGTGCTGTGTCCATACATTTTTGAGATACCATTGTAGCTTCCTCATATGCAGTTTGGCATTGGGAAGCACCAGAATACAAGATGCCATGAACCCTAAGGCTTGAAGGACTGTCCTTGCAGTCAGCCCGGACTGAAGAGATAGTTGATGGAAGTAACTGGAAAGATTCTTTTGTTTGTCCGGGGTTAAAAAGGCCATCTGGGCTGCTGTATTCAGTCTCACACCCAGAAAGCACATGTCTTGAGAGGGTACTAGACTGGACTTTATTTCGCTCACAGAATACCCTAGGCATCTTAGCACTGCTATGACATATTCCAAATGCTGTAGAAGGTCTTCCTTTTCTTGAGCCAGAATCAGGCAATCGTCCAAGTAAGGATAGATTTGAATTCCTTTTAGCCTGAAGTAAGCTATCACTGGAGCCAGAACCTTTGTGAATACTCTGGCAGTAGATAAGCCAAAGGGCAATGCAGAGAACTGATAATGAGAATTTCCAGCTCGAAAACGCAGATACTTTCTGCAACTTAGTCTTATAGGCACATGAAGGTAAGCTTCCTTGAGATCTAAAGTTACCATCCAGTGATCCTTGCCCAGCAGAGGTAAAAGCTGTTGTAACGCCAACATTTTGAACTTTGGAATGTCCAGATAAGTGTTGAGGATAGATAAATCCAAAATTGGTCTCCACGTGTTCCCCTTCTTCGGTACTAGGAACAGGCGAGAATAAAATCCTAGGCCCCTTTCTGGCACAGGAACCGCCTGAATGGCCCCTATCTGGAGTAACTGAGAAATTTGCTTGTGAGCCTCTTGTCTTTGTAGAGGAGGAATGTCTGGCATGCCTTTGAAAGGAGGCAAGGTATGGAAATAAAACCTGTAACCGTGGTGAATGATATCCAGAACCCATTTGTCTTGGGTAATTAAATCCCAATTTTCTTTGAAAAGAGACAGTCTTCCTCCTAGAGGTGCCGCCAGGCGAGAAGGTACTGGCAGCTGAAAAGGCAGGTCATTGGGTCTGCTTACGAAAGGACTGACCCCTGCCCTCACCAGAAGTCTGAGCAGGTGAACTCCTGCCCTAGGCCTAAAAGCACCTTGAGCTCTGCCCCTACCACGCCTAGACCTACCCCTAGACTGGGAATCATAAGCAGGATAAGTCCATCCCTTAGCAGGCCAATTTCTACTAAACTTAGGAGGCTGCACCTGCAAAAATCCTTAACAGTTTGCATAGACTTAGCCTTGTCCTCCATCTTCTTTAAAACTGCTTCCACAGGCGAACCAAACAACACATCAGACTGTAAAGGAGCATCCAAAATCCTTGTCTTAACATGCTCAGCTAAGTTCTGATCTCTCAACCAGGCGTGCCTACGAAGAACAGAACCAGTGGCAGCCACCCTGGAGGAGGCCTGCACAGCATCAAAACCACATTGCAAGGAATGTTTACCCACTTGTTCAGACACATGAACTAAATCCTGCAACTCTTTACACTCAATACCTTCCGCCAGAGCATCCACCTTAGATTTCAACTGTGAAAGAAGATAATTCTGATATTTTAACATGTGAAACTGACAATTCAACGCCTCATGGCTAAAGTGGAAGAAGTATACACTTTCTTTCCCCATCTATCCAAAGCCCTTGCCTCTTTATCAGGAGGGACAGGATTTTTAACAACTGAGGCCTTCACACCTTTAGGCCCCTGAGGGACAGTTTCCGGGTCTGCCCTAGGACTCTTAAAAAGATACTTATGAGCTTCAGGCACCCTATAATACCTATCCGGTTTAACTGGGGCAGGAGGCAAAGAATCAGGATTCAGGAAGCCTCTGCAAAACATCTTCCACCACATTCAAAACAGGAGGTATAGCTAAAGGCCTATGCTGGGGTAAAACAAGAATTCCCTAAGCCTTTTCCTGGAATCAGAGAAATCTTGACCTTCCCATTTAAAATGCTCCCTCATGGAATGCAGAGTCTCTGAAAATGAAAAATCCTCAGGAGGAGAAGCAGGAGTAGAATCATCCACATCAGAATCAGAATAAGGAGGGTACTCCTGCAAGTCTTCAGTCAAGACTCAAGCCTCCGAGCATTGCTCAAAACTCTCAAACTCAGGTTCCACCATAGGCCTCTTATCAGGAGGGGGCATAGAAACCCTAATCATAGTAATCAAATCCTCTGCCATTTTAAGCATATGTTTCTTAGGCAAAGATCCTGAAGCACTAGGAGAAACCCCACAGAAGCTAAACTTGGCCTGCCCTCAAAGAAGCCTTGGAAACTGAAGGGGAGGCTCTAACCACCTTAGGAAGAGAGGGAAGAACAGCCACCTGAGAAGCCCCCTCAGCCTGGCCTACTTCCTGAGAGAATACATCCTGTAACAGTAAAGTCTCTCCCTGAGACTCCAAAGAAACACCTGGCAAAACCTCCGGCTCCACTGAGCCCTCTAAAGAACCGGCCTGGGACTGTCGGTTCCTCCACTCTAGGCTTTGCTGTTTTGTCCTTGCGCTTTTAGCGAAGCAAGGCCGGAACATCCGACGGCATTTTATAATTACAACGCTTCCCAAACACTAACCTGGCACAGTCTAACCTTCTCTTAATAGTGCGTTTGTTAAATCTAGCACAAGAGCGCATCCAACAACGTCGTGCTCAGGCCCTAAACAAGGTATACACAAAGTATGGTAATCCCTATGAGGTATGTGTTTCCCACAAGAAATACAGTTATTCACTTTTTCTGAGATCCGTTAAATACTGAGGCAAGAAAACCAAAATATTCCCCAACGGGTACTTAGCCAACTTTGATTCGGTCTGAAACTCTGGCTTCAGAAACTTTCAGAACGCCAACCTGCACTCGCAAAATTGCTTCTGCATCGGACCATGCGGCAAAAAAGACTGAGGATATGACGTCGGTCATGCGCATTAGTACCCAGACGTTCTGACGTCAGTCTAATGCGCCCTGACCGACGTCAGCCATATACTTTGGTATTCGGGCCGACTGGACAGCGGACTACCCAATAGTTAGGACTGCAGCAATGTGGAATGAAGAACATCTGCCTTTTCCTTCAGCTTCTGCTGCTGGAACGATTTCTTGATATTGGCCTCTTTCTCACAGGAAGAGGCAAAAAAAGTACAGTTTTGTACCTACCATAAATGTAGATGTCCGATAGATATGCAACTACAGTCATAACATGTGGGTTGTCCTGCCTCAGGCACCCCTCGGTCGGCCGGATTCCAAAGTCTGGGTCCGATGTCGCATTTCTCTCCGACGTCAGTGCTGCTGGAGTATATAAGCATCAGCCGACACCATTTTCTTCAGTGTTTCTTGCCCCAGATGCCAGGTGCCCTCCAAGGAAGGCTGTAATCAAATTGGAAGGAAAAAACAGGATTCCAAACAAATAAATAAGCAATAAACAGATACACCATAACAGATATCCCCAGCTAAGAGGAACAGGGACAGGAGTGGACCCAAGGCATAGAGGGGTATGGAGGGAGGGAAAATCCGACTGCAGTTGCATATCTATCGGACATCTACATTTATGGTAGGTACAAAACTGTACTATGTCCTTCAAGAATGCAACTGCAGTCATAACATGTGGGTAGAATACCATAGCTTAGCTGGGGGAGGAGGAATGCTCTAGGAAAGAGATGGTGTGGCAATCAAACCCTGCAGGACTGCCGAAGCAAAGCCTGCTCTGGATCTGGAGTATAGAGGGAGATTGTTGTGTTTGGAGAATGTATGCACGGAGCTCCATGTAGCAGCTTCTAGAATGTCCTTTGTAGGCACCCCTCTTAAGAATGCTGTAGCTCTGGTGGAGTGTGGTCTGACATTGACTGGAACAGTCTTCCCATGGAAGGAATAACAAAATCTGATGCAATGTCCAATCCATTTGGAAATAGTCTGTTTTGAAATTGCTTTCCCTTGCACTCCAGGGGCGTAAGCTACAAAAAGTTGATCAGACTTCCTACTGGTCTTGGTTCTATCCAGGTAGTAGCGAAGTTGTCTGTGAATGTCCAAGGTATGTAACAGTCTTTCCCCTTTGTTTTCAGGATTGGGGAAGAAACCAGGTAGATGAATAGCTTGATTTAAAGAAACCCTAGATACCACCTTTGGCATAAAAGTAGGGTTGGTTCTTAAGGAGAGACTGTCTCGGTGAAAGATTATGAATGGTGGTATTGCCATTAGGGCCTGTAGTTCCGAAACCCTTCTTGCTGAGGTAATTGCCAACAGGAAAGCTGTCTTCCATGAGAGGAATTGTAAGTCCACTGAAGCTGCTGGTTCAAAAGGAGGTAGAGTTAGTTTTTCTAGAACAAAGTTGAGGTCCCAAGCTGGCACTGGAGCCTTTCTTGGTGGCTTAATGTTCTTGATTCCCCTAAGGAATTGCCTTAGCAAAGGATGTGAAAACACAGGTGGATCAGTGTTATATCTAGCTGAAGCATGTATCTTTATGGAAGAATATGAGAGTCCATTCTGAAGCATATCTGCCAAATATTCCAGGATGAGTGGGATGTTCAATAGTGATGCATCATGACCCTTGCTGGTGTTCCAAATGCTGAATCTCGTCCATTTTGTCAAGTAAACCTTTCTGGTGAATGGTCTTCGAGCTTCTGTTAGTATCCGCTGGACTTCCTTGGAGAGAGAAAGATTGAGGTTATTCATGGAATCTCCCAGGCTGTTAGCTGCAGTGTCTGAAGGTTTGGATGCACGGTTTTGAAGTTGTGCCGAGTCAAAAGTAGGGGCCATTGGGGAAGGGCCCACTTCTTGTTGTGACATATGCTCCGTAGCAGTGGGTACCAGTGTTGTCTTGGCCAGTCTGGAGCTATTAGGATCCCTTTGGGTCTCTCTGTTTTGATCTTCAGTAGTACTGTGGTCATCAGTGGCAGAGGTGGGAATGCATATATTTTTAGGGAGTTCCAGATGAAAGAAAGAGCATCTATTGTCCAAGCTTGTGGATGGTATGTCCTTGAACAGTACTTTTGCAGATGATGGTTGAGGTGAGAGGCAAATAAGTCTACTTCTGGCGTGCCCCATGTCGAGGTGAGTTGTGTGAAGATCCTTGGGTGTAACCTCCACTCGTGAGGATCTATGAAATTCCTGCTTAGGCTGTCTGCCAGCACATTGTCTTTGCCTGGAACAAACTGGGATTGTAAGTGTATGTTCAGGCTCAGTGATTTTTCCCAAAGATTCATTGTCAGTCTGCAAAGGGGGTAGGAATGGGTGCCCCCTTGCTTGTTTATGTACCACATCACAGTGGTGTTGTCTGTCCATATCAGTAAATGTCCTTGTTGAAGTTGTTGTCGAAAAGCCTCGATGGCATGCATTACAGCCAGCATTTCTTTTTGGTTTATATGCAGATGTGTTTCCTTTGGAGACCATTGTCCTTGTATGCATCTGCCTTGCATATGCGCCCCCCCATCCAATGTCTGAGGCGTCTATGGTCATGGTCTGTGTTATCTGAGGTTTTTTGAATGACATACCTGTGTTTGCCTGGCTTACCGAGGCCCACCATAGGAATTCCTTTTGTAGGCATGGAATGAGCGGTATGGTTGCCTCTAAGTTGTTGTTGTGCTGAGACCATAGACTTTTTAAGTACCATTGAAGTTTTCTCATGTGTAGTCTTGCTAATGGAACCAGGAGAATGCAGGATGCCATGTAACCCAGGGCCTGTAGGAATCTCCTTGCAGTCATCTGGGTGAGTTTTGCCAAACCCTTGAAATAACGAGTTAACTTCTCTTGCTTGTCTTCTGTCAGGTAAGCCATTTGAGAGGCTGTGTCCAGATTGGCTCCTAAGAAGGTTATTTGCTGGGATGGTTGAAGTCTTGACTTTTGAAAGTTGACTGTGTATCCCAGAGCCTGAAGTAATTGTATGACATAGTTCAAGTTTTTTGTCAACATCAGTTTGTCGTCCGCTTGTATAAGGCAGTCGTCCAGGTACGGGTAAATTTGGATCCCCTGGAGCCTGCAATGAGCAATTACTGAAGCCAGGAATTTTGTGAATACTCTGGGAGCAGTAGATAAGCCAAATGGCAATGCTGAGAATTGATAATGCTCTGGCCCTGCAAGAAATCAGAGGTATCTTCTGCAGCTGTGTCTGATAGGGACATGCAGCTATGCCTCCTTGAGGTCCAGAGTAATCAGCCAAGACCCCTTGCCCAGCATGGGAAGGAGTTGCTGCAGTCTCAGCATTTTGAAATTTGGTACTATGAGAAAAGTGTTTAATGCGGACAAGTCCAGTACTGGTCTCCATAGAGTTTCTTTTCTTGGCACAAGGAACAGTCTTGAGTAGAACCCCTGGCCTTGTTCTTGTTGTGGTACTCTTTCTATTGCTTTTATCTGAGCCAGCAGAGAAATTTGCTTGATAGCCTCTGCCCTCTGGTTTTGTGGTAGGTTTGGCATGCCCTGTTTTCTGGGTAAGGTGTGAAAATGGAACCTGTAACCTTGGTCTATAATGTCCAAAATCCATTTGTCTTTTGTCAATCTGTGCCAATTGTCTGAAAACAGAGATAATTTTCCGCCCAAGGGTGCTTCTGTTTGCTCCTTGGTTGGCGGTTGTAAAGGAAAGTCATTGAGATTGTGTCTGAGGAGTGGGGGAGACCCCTGTGTCACTTCTTTGGTTTGCTGGCTGCCATTGTCGTCCCCTGTAAGAACCTCTGTATTGTCCTCTTCCTCGGCCACGCCTGTTTTTACCCCTTTGAAATTTTTCAGGGTTAGGAAAGGACCAGTTCTTTGAAGGCCAATTCCTGCTGAATCTGGGGGGCTGAACCTGGAGGAAATCTTTGACCGTCTGAACTGATTTTGCTTTTTCCTCGATGGACTTTAGCACATCTTTAGCATTAGCACCAAAAAGCATGTTCTTCTCCAAGGGTGCATCCAGAAGTTTTGCCTTAACCTGATCTGGTAGAGGTTGTTCTTTTAACCATGCATGTCTGCGAATGACTGCCCCTGTCATAGCTGCCCTACATGAAGCTTCCAATGCATCATATCCACACTGCCGAAAGTGATTGCTGACTTGCTGTGAATTATGTACAGCTTCCTGCAAAGACTTCCTGTCTAAAGGGTCAGGAGAGGCCAAAGTTTTCTGTAAATCATCTAACAGGAAATCCTGATATTGTAACATATGAAAAAGGCAATTCAAAGCTCTCATAGATAAAGTGGTGGTGTAGTACACCTTTTTCCCCATCTCTCTAATGACCTAGCTTCCCTGTTGGAAGGCAAGGGATTTTTAGAGGTGGAAGCTGAAACACCTTTAGGTCCCTGAGAAATAGTTTCTAAATCAACAGCATGGGCCCTGAACAAATGGGAATGTGTGTCTGGGACCCTGTAATATCTGTCTGGCTTAGCTGGTGCAGGAGGAAGGGAATCAGGGGTAACACTTGAGTCAGAATATAGATCATCCAAAACATCAAGCACAGGAGGAATAGCTAGGGGCCTGTGCTGGGGCTTTTTAAGGAAGGTTCGAAGGCGCTTTCTGGTATCAGAATATTCCTGGCCTTGCCACGTGAAATATTCCCTCATGGTATGCAGAAAGTACAGTTTTGAACCTACCATAAATGTAGATGTCCGAACAGGAATGCATCTGCAGTCATTACAAATGGGTTGTCCTGTCGTCAGGCAGCCCTTCGGTCGGCCGGATTCCAAAGTCTGGGTCTGGCCTCGGCTGGTGTCGCACTTCACCCGACATCATAGCTGCAGTTCTTCGGGTATAAAGGCATCAGCCGACGCCATCTTCCTCAGTGTTTCTTGCCCCAGATGCCAGTTGCCCTCTTGGATAGCTAAATTTTGGATAAATGCCAATGTTTCCAAATAGTAGAAGGCAAACACAAAAAATAAGCATGTATGTACATATATATAAACAAATACACCATAAGAGATCCCCCCACAGCTAGCTATTAGATGGGCAAATACCCTGGGAATACCACAAAGGGGAAGGAGGGTGGGTAATCCTGACTGCAGATGCATTCCTGTTCGGACATCTACATTTATGGTAGGTTCAAAACTGTACTATGTCCTTCAAGGATGCATCTGCAGTCATTACAAATGGGTAGAATACCATAGCCAAACTAGGGGAGGAGGAAGAGAAAATTATGGTGTAGTTAGAATCCCTTGCAAAACAGCAGTGGCAAACCCTGCTCGGGATCTAGAGTATAAAGGTAAGTTATAATGCTTGGCAAATGTATGCACGGAGGTCCAAGTAGCAGCCTCTATAATGTCCTTGGTAGCCACTCCTCGTAAGAAAGCTGTGGTAGTGGCTGTAGCCCTTGTAGAATGAGGCCTTATGTTCTGTGGAGTTTGCTTTCCATGGTAGGAGTAACAGAATCTAATGCAATTTCCTATCCACTTGGAGATTGTCTGTTTTGAAATTGCTTTTCCTTCCCTTCCTGTTGCATATGCTACCAGAAGCTGGTCAGTTTTTCTATTGCCCTTGGTTCTGTCCAGGTAGTAGCGAACTGTCTATGTACATCCAAAGTATGCAGCAGTCTTTCCCCCGTTCTGTGGATTGGGAAGAAGGTAGGTAGGTGGATTGCCTGGTTTAAAGACACTCTGGATACCACCTTAGGCATAAATGTAGGATTTGTTCTCATGGATACTATCTTGATGGAAGATTAGGAAGGGTTGTACTGCCATTAAAGCCTGTAGCTCAGAAACCCTTCTTGCTGAGGTAATTGCCAGCAGAAAAGCAGTTTTCCAGGACAGGTGTTGAAGATCTGCTGTTGCTGCTGGTTCGAAAGGGGGGAGTGTCAATTTTTCTAGCACAAAGTTCAAGTCCCATGCTGGTAATGGTGGTTTCCTAGGAGGTTTTACATTTTTAATTCCTCTCAGAAACTGCCTGAGTAGAGGTTGCGAGAAGACAGGGGGATCGAAGCTGTATTCTGCAGAAATAGCTGATGCATGTATCTTGATGGAGGAATAGGACAGGCCTGTATGGAAAAGCTCTGCCAAATACTCCAGGATGTTGGCAATGTCTACCTTTGACACATCTTTTCCCCTTTTAGTACTCCAAATGAGAAACCTTTTCCATTTTCCTGCATAGTTCCTTCTTGTTGAGGGTCAGCGGGCCTCAAGGATAATGTCTTTAACCCTTTGGGATAAATCTGGGTTAGTTGCTCTTATGTAATGTTCCAGGCAGTCAGCTGCAGAGTTTTCAGGTTGGGATGCAGGGTGTTGTAGCCGCTCTGAGTTAACAGCAAAGGAATCGGGTAGTGTCCACATTTTCCCCCGAGACATGCTCCTCAGTAATGGGTACCAATGTTGTCTTGGCCAGTCTGGAGCTATCAGAATGATCCTTGGACGTTCCTCTTTGATTTTCAATAGCACCTTGTGCATCAAAGGAAGAGGTGGGAATGCATATACTGTCAGGCCTTTCCAACTGAAGGATAGAGAGTCCACCTTCCAAGCAAGTGGGTGGTACGTCCTTGTGCAGAATTTCTTGAGCTGGTGATTGAGTGGGGATGCGAATAGGTCTATTTGTGGCAGACCCCATTTCTTTGTGATGACCTTGAAGATGTCCGGGTGTAGCATCCATTCGTGAGCATCCGAGGTAGTTCTGCTTAATATGTCTGCTAGGATGTTTTCTTTTCCTGGTACAAAAATTGCTTGTAACTGAAAGTTGTAGCTCAGAGCCATATTCCATAGGTCCAGTGCCATCCGGCATAGAGGGTATGAATGAGTGCCTCCCTGTTTGTTGATGTACCACATGACTGTGGTGTTGTCTGTCCTTATCAACTGCCCTTCTTGGAGGAATGGTCTGAAATTCTGGATTGCTAGTTTTACTGCCAGCATTTCCTTTTGATTTATGTGCAGGTGCAGCTGATCTGGAGTCCATAAGCCTTGTATGCACTTGTCCAGCATGTGGGCCCCCCAACCGAGGTCTGAGGCGTCCGTTGTGATGGTTTGGTTGAATGCTGTGGAAGGGCAAACCTGGGTTTGACTGGCATGCCTGAGCCCACCATAGGAGCTCTTGTTTCAGGCATGGAATTAGTGGTATTTCGGTTTCTAAGCTGTGCCTGTGTTGAGACCATAAATTCTTCAGGTACCACTGTAGCTTTCTCATATGCAGTCTGGCATGAGGGACCAGGATTATGCAGGATGCCATGAAGCCCAAGGCCTGCAGTACTTTCCTTGCTGTTAGTTTGTTCTGCTTTGTTAATGCCAAGAAGTAGAGAGGAAGTTGTTCTTGTTTTTCTGCAGTTAGGAATGCCATCTGTTTTACTGTGTCCAATTCTGCACCTAAGAAGGTTATTCTTTGGGATGGTATCAGTCTTGACTTTTTATATTGACTGTATATCCCAGGGCTTGCAGTAAGCAAATGACTCTTTGTAAGTCTTCTGTTAGCTTGTTTTTGTTGTCCGCTTGTATCAGGCAGTCGTCCAGGTATGGATATATTTGGATTCCCTGAAGCCTGCAGTGAGCGATTACTGATGCCAGGCATTTCGTGAACACTCTGGGCGCAGTAGATAAGCCAAAGGGCAATGCTGAGAATTGATAATGCTCTGATCCTGCAAGAAATCTGAGGTATCTTCTGCAATTTGGTCGTATGGGGATGTGCAGGTATGCCTCCTTGAGATCTAGAGTCACCAGCCAATACTCCTTGCCCAGCATGGGAAGAAGTTGCTGTAGGGTCAGCATTTTGAATTTTGGGACAATGATGAATGTGTTTATGAATGTGTTTAAAGCGGACAGGTCGAGAATAGGCCTCCAATTTTTCTCTTTTCTTGGTACCAGGAATAGTCTGGAGTAAAATCCCTTTCCTTGTTCCATAGATGGTACCCTTTCCACAGCTCTCATCTTTGCTAATTGAGCTATTTGTTTTAGAGCTTCTGTCTTTTGATTTGGTGGTAGGTTTGGCATTCCTCTTTTTCCTGGTAAAGTATGGAAATGAAACCTGTAGCCTTGGTCTATAGTTTGCAAAATCCACTTGTCTCGTGATATAGTGCCAGTTTTTTGAAAATAAGGCTAACTTTCCGCCTAAGGGTGCTGCTATTTGTTCCCTGGTAGGCGGTGTCAGAGCCAAGTCACTGTGATTGTCCTGTTGCAGTGGTAGTAGTTGTGTCTGTGCCTCGATGGTTGTTACCTTGCCACTGCCGTCCCCTGTAGGCACCTCCTCTGGATTGATTTCTGCCTCTTGAACGCCTATTCCTGCCTCTCTGAGTTTTAGAGGAGTCTGGAAAGGACCAATTTTTGGAAGGCCAGTTCCTGCTAAACCTTGGAGGCTGAACCTGTAAGAAATATTTCACTGTTTGTACAGATTTTGCCTTCTCTTCCATTTTCTTCAGTACCTGTTGAGCAGGAGAACCAAATAAACTGACCTTATCCATAGGAGCATCTAATAGTTTTGCTTTAACATGATCCGGCAAGACCTGTTCTTTCAACCATGCATGCCTTCTTATAACTGTGCCAGTCATGGCTGATCTAAAGGAAGCCTCCAGTGCATCATAGCCACATTTTAAAGAATGGTTACTAACCTGCTGAATGTTATGTACCATTTCAAGAACATATTTCTTATCTAAAGAATCATCAGAGGACAGTTTCTTAGTTAACTGATCAAGCATAAACTCCTGGTATTGGATCATATGAAAGTGACAGTTCAATGACCTAGCTGAGAGAGTAGCAGAGGTGTATACTTTTTTACCCCATCTCTCTAAGGACCTGGATTCCCTTTCAGAAGGGAGAGGGTTTTTAACTGAGGTCGAAGCTACTGCCTTAGGCCCCTGGGAGATAGTCTCGGGATCTGCAAAAGGAGCCTTGTATAAATGGTGATGAGTGTCCGGGACCCTGTAGAACCTATCGGTCTTAGCAGGGGCTGGAGGTAAAGTATCAGGAGCAGTGCAAGCATCATTAAATGCATCATCTACCACAGGAAGAACTGGAGGTATAGCTAAAGGCCTATGTTGTGGTAAATGCAAAAAGGTCCTAAACCTTTTCCTTGAATCTGAGAAATCTTGTCCCTGCCATTGGAATTGCTCTCTCATGGCATGTAAGGTTTCCCCAAAGGAAAATTCCTCTGGTGGAGAGGCAGAAGGAATCGATTCCTCAGCATCGGAGTCTTCATAAGTAGAAAAAGGAGCCTCTGGATGGTCTGTATTGTCTGTATCATCAGAAGAATCATCTGAGGACACTGGCTCAGGGGGCTCTGCTCTAGGTCTCTTTTCTGGAGGTTGAGAGGCCCTGTCTGGGTGAGATTGGGAGATTTAATTCTTATTAAAGAAATGAGATCCTCTGCCAGAGTAAGCATTTGGGAACTGGAACTGGGCCTGTGAGAGGGGGGCTTAACAGGCACAGACTTAGAAGTTTTGGCTGCTTTAGCCCTGGCAAAGGCCTTTATGGACATGGCTGCAGGCGGCCTAGCAGCACCACGTGCAGGGGTAGAAACATCCAAAGGGATGGTGTCCGATAATTCTTGTGAAACCACAGTAGCAGGTTGAACTTCAGAGGCCGAGTCAACCAGGTTAGAAGGGGCCTCGGTAGTAGTCATGGATTCGGCTGAAGATAGAACCGTTTGCTCGGTTTCGGCCGAAACCGAGACACTCGCGGTTTGCTTAACCGCGGTTTCGGCCGAAACCGTGGACCGCGAGTGCCGGTCCTTTTCTTTGCATTTCTTAACAACTTGTGAAGTCGGAGGATCCGACGGCATTATGTACGCAAAATCTGAGCCGAAAAACTGTTCAGCAAACTCCGACCAACGTCTAATCGTCCGTCGGTTGAAAGAAGCACAGGCTAAACAAGCTGCTACGTCGTGGTCTGGGCCTAAACAAGGTAAGCAGTAAAGAGTGGAAATCTTTGAGGTATTTGTTTCCCACAAGTTAAACAGTTATTCACTTTTTCTGACATCGGCTGAGGCAAGAAAGAGTCCCCAACGGGGTACTTAGCTTTTTAGAAGTCTTCGAAGTAGTATTCGGTAGTAGCAATCTCTGGATCTGACCGACCGGCACTTGCGAACAGCTTCTGCTTCGGGCGCCACGCGGCAAGAAAGACTGAGGAAGATGGCGTCGGCTGATGCCTTTATACCCGAAGAACTGCAGCTATGACGTCGGGTGAAGTGCAACACCAGCCGAGGCCAGACCCAGACTTTGGAATCCGGCCGATCGAAGGGCAGCCTGACGACAGGACAACCCATTTGTAATGACTGCAGATGCATTCTTGAAGGACATCTTCCCCAAAAGAAATATCCTCAGGAGGGGAGGCCGAAGGGATGGAATCCTCTGCATCCGCATCCGAGTCCTCATAGGTCTGAAAGGGGTCTTCCTGGCCCTCAGAGTGGATACAGTCCTCAGAGTCTTCATCTGTAGGGATAGGTTCAGAGGGATCAACCCGGGAGTAGTAATCTCTGGATCTGACCGACCGGCACTTGCGAACAGCTTCTGCTTCGGGCGCCACGCGGCAAGAAAGACTGAGGAAGATGGCGTCGGCTGATGCCTTTATACCCGAAGAACTGCAGCTATGACGTCGGGTGAAGTGCGACACCAGCCGAGGCCAGACCCAGACTTTGGAATCCGGCCGACCGAAGGGCTGCCTGACGACAGGACAACCCATTTGTAATGACTGCAGATGCATCCTTGAAGGACATCTTCCCCAAAAGAAATATCCTCAGAAGGGGAGGCCGAAGGGATGGAATCCTCTGCATCCGCATCAGAGTCCTCATAGGTCTGAAAGGGGTCTTCCTGGCCCTCAGAGTGGATACAGTCCTCAGAGTCTTCATCTGTAGGGATAGGTTCAGAGGGATCAACCCGGGGCCTCTTATCTGGAGGAGGCTGGGATGCTCTCTCAGGATGGGCCTGTGAACCTCTAATCATGGAGATTAAGTCTGCGGCCATAGACATGATTTGTGTCTCAGGAGTAGTTAGAGGCAAGGTTTTTGCTGTAAGGTGCTAAGTCTTGCTGGCTGCCTTAGCCCGAGTGTAGGCCTTAATAGACATGGCCATAGGAGGCCTGGCAGCTCCACGTGCAGGAGTGACTTTATCTACAGCAATGGTCTCAGTATCCGGAGGAAAATCTATAACTGGCGTCGGAGTGGTATCTGGTATCGGAGTCGTCGGTATTGCGGTGTCTTCGGTTCGGAGCGGTGGGATAACCGTCTCAGAGGGAACCGGAGCACTAGCGGTAGGTTTTGGCGTGGAGTCGGAGGTAGACGTGGGCCGAGGATGTCGGTCCCGGTCTTTTCGTTTCTTGGGCGTTAGCGATGTCGGAATCTCCGACTGCATTGTATACGCAAATTTTTCGCTGAAAAAGTCTTCAGCGAACGCCGCCCGGCGCCTGTGAGTGCGCTTGTTGAAGCGAGCACAGGCTACACAGGCCGAGACGTCGTGGTCTGGGCCAAGGCAAGGAAGACAGTAAGAGTGGAAATCCTTATGAGGTATTTGTTTACCACAAGACAGACAATTATTAACTTTTTCAGTAATTTTTGACATCGGATGAGGCAAGAAAAGGTCCCCAGCGGGGTACTTAGCTTTTTTGATGACTTCGGATTCGAAGAGTATAGGAGCTGACCGACCGGCACTTGCGAACCGCTTCTGCTTCGGGCACCGCGAGGCAAGAAAGATTGAAGAAAATGGCGTCGGCTGATGCTTATATACTCCAGCAGCACTGACGTTGGAGAGAATTGCGACATCAGCCGAAGTCGGACCCAGACTTTGGAATCCGGCCGACCGAGGGCTGCCTGAGGCAGGACAACCCACATGTTATGACTGCAGTTGCATTCTTGAAGGACATCTCTGTATTCCGCTGGTGGAAAACTTGGGTCTGGCTCCCAACATGTTACCCATGTGCCCCTCTCTGTAAGCCTGTTGATTCGGTGGAGGAGTATCCACATGGACTGAATTACCTGGTATCTGATTACCATCCGGCAGTGTGGTAAAAGTTTCACTGACACTGCTCTCATGTTCTAAAGAAGCTGTTTGCAAAGAAGCGAAATCAGCCATAGGAGGTTCACCATTATTGAGGTTTGGTGCTGCTAATGCTGTATCGCCTCTCACTTGTTGAACAGTATTGGATCTGGGCCAAACAAACACTTGCCCAAGGGAAAAGTCCCTGAAATCACGCTGCAGCTTACGATAATTTAAGAGTTGTAGTTTGTCACAATATTTAGAGGTAAAAATATACAGACGACGGATAGTACGCTGATTAAATAAAGCACAAAACTGACAGCAAGGTACGTCGTGGTCAAGGCCTAGGCAAGGCAGTACGAATGAAAATCTTTATGAGGTATTTGCTTTCCACAAGTAATGCAATTATTAAGTTTTACTGACATCGGTAAGGAGCAAGAAAAAGTTTCCCCAATGGGGTACTTAGCTTTAGTTGAAGACTTCAGTTCTGAAACTCGAAAACGTAAATTTCAGGAGTCGGCCGACCAGCACTTGCGAACTGCTTCTGCTTCAGGAAACGCATGGCAAGAAAGACTGATGTAATGGCGTCGGCTGCATGTTTTATACCCCTGATGACCTGACATCATGGAAGAAGGGACTACAACCGACGCAGGAACCAAGACTTTGTTAATCAGGCCGACAGAGCTACCTGCAAGCAGATAACCCAAATGTAATGACTGCAACAGTGAAAAACGAAGAACATTTACCCTGCCGAGCTTGTCCGCTATCACGTTGGACTTCCCCAGGATGTGCACTGCAACCAGAAAACACGGACTCAAGGGGTAAGATTTGGTTCTGCCCGGTTTGTTGATGTACTACACTACTGACATGTTGTCTGTCTGAATAGCTATATAGCCCAAAGGAAGAGAGTCTTGAAGTGCTTGCAACGCTAACACCACTGCTCTCATCTTCAGGACACTGATGTGCAAATGGTACTCGTGACGTTGCGAAATTCCTTGGACTGTCTGTCCCAGATAATGCCACCCCCCCCCCCCAATCTGGGAAGCATCCATGGTCACTGAGGCTATTGGATGAAGGGCTACAAAGGGTCTGCCTAGAGTGACTAGTGGAGAGGCGAGCCACCACTGTAGATCTTTCTTGCAAGCATCAGTGACTAAGATCATGTGTGACATTGGTAGATCCTGATATGATCACTGAGTGAAGAGGAGCCAATGCAAAATCCTCATATGGTAATGAGCTAATGGGACTAGAGTAATGGCAGCCGCCAACAAACCCAAGACCTTTAGGACTAACTGTGCCTGAACCTTTGACTTTGACAAGAGAAGAGAGACCTGACGACGAATGGCAAGTACCCTTTCTTGTGGGAGCTTGGCTATCATGTCTCTTGTATTTAGGTGGCGCCTATGAAAGTAATACACAGAGGGCAACAAGGCAGATTTTTAATAATTTACTGTGATTCCTAGACGTGCACAAGTATGAATCATGTGGTTCCTGGCCCTTAAGAGATTATGCTCAGTGGTGGCAGTGAGGAGCCAGTCATCTAGATAAAGAAATGCCTGGAATCCCAAATGTCTCAGGTGAGCCATCACTACTGCCATGAATTTGGTGAACACCCTTGGGGGCTGTGGTGAGACGAAAGGGCAGCGCTCTGAATTGGTAATGACTGGCTCCCACCCGGAAGCATAAATGTCTCCTGGACTGCCTGTCCATTTCTATATGGTAGTACTCATCCTGGAAATCAACAGAGCACATCCAATCGTCCTGACCCAAAAAAGGTAGAATGGACTGCAGCATCACCAAGTGAACTTGGTCTTTACTGACCTGTTTAACTTGCTGAGATCCAGAATAGGTCTCCAGCCCAGTCTTTTTCGGAACTAAAAAGAGCCTTGAGTAAGTTCCGGATTCTATCTGGTCTGTACGGACCTGCTGAATGGCTCTTTTTTGCAGCACACTTTTTACTTCTAAGGCTGCTTGATCCCAAAGATTGGGTGGAACATCTGAGATTGATGGTTTTTGACTTCTTGGGGGAGTTTGTGAGAAAGGAATTTTGTAACAACTGGATATTATGCACCATATCCACGCGTCTTCTGTTACATCTTGTCAGGCTCTTGGGTACAGTGATATTCTGCCCCCGACTGCCTCCAATGGTGGGCAGTAGGGCAATCCTTCAGGGATTCTGAAAAGGCCTGATAGAGGACATATCCTTGTAGCCCTGTTGCAGACCCCCCCCACCACCACGAGTTCATCTCCCGTTATTTCCCCCTCTGTCCCTGGGGGAATTATATAGAGTGTCCGGCGAAGCTCTCTGGGATTTACAGAACCACATTTTGCAACTCTTTGGGATAAGGCTGGGATGGATCGTAAAAACGGACTCCTATGGCAGAGAGTTTTGCAATCTCGTTCACTCCTAAGAGTATCTCGAACTTGCAGCCCTTACAAGGCCGAGCCATCAAAGGGAGCATTCATAAAGGAGGACTTGAAGTGCTCCGCAAATTGACAAAGGCACATCCAGGAGTGTCTGCTAAGAGCCACTCCTGTGCCTGCAGACCTACTCACTCCATCTGCTGCATAATCAGGTGCATGGAGGAGCTAACAATGGAGGTTAGGCTCCCTAGCTGGTTAGCCGACTTGGAAGCTGATCCCTCAGCTGAAGGATCCTGGAAGGTATCTCCCAACTCTTTAAAGAGATCTCTCTGAAGTCTTGTGAAATGTCTCAAATAGCTCAGCAACCAAAGAGTAAAGGCCGCTGAAGAGAAAACACGCTTCCCATATTTATCCATGTCTCTAGACTCCTTGTTTGGTGGATGGATAGAAGAGGAAGTCTCCGCGAGTTCCTTCTTGGTGGCTGCTGCCACCACGATAGCATCAACTGGCACTCCTTTAGAGAGAAAAGTCTTGTCCTCTGGTGCGGTCATGAACTCGTTGGGCATTCTCGGAACGGGCTCCATGGTCTCTGGAGCACTCCACCCCTTTTGACTCACTACAGACAAAAGTGGGTCGAAAGGCGGAGACACCAAGGAGGTGGAGGGTCGGGAGCCAAACGCGTCCAGGTACATGGAGTCATCCCTAGAAGGGGAAAGGGACTCACAGTTTCCCCTCTGCCTAAGGGTCTCCAGGATGTCTGAGAATGAGAAATCTTCAGATGGGGACCGTGGGGACCCTTCCGAGTTATGCAAGTCCGTGTCAAAAGTGACAGACTCCGGGGAGTCCACATGCTTCCTCTTACATTTCTTCTTCTTGGGAACCTCCTCTGAGGCATGCTCAGGAGAGGTTTCGGACGAAGAGAGGTTGCCCTGCAGGGCATCATGGGGCATCGGTTCCCTACTCTTCGACAGAGAGAAGGATCAGAGGCAGACACCGGTATCAATGGGGATGGAGCCAATGGAGCTGAGGGTGGGGCTGTCTCGTTGGACAGCACACTCATCACCTTGAAGGTGCCGTGGTCCGGAAAAGAGGGAGGTCCCGAGGAGGCTGGAGTCCTCCTCAACACTGAAGGCGACAGCTCCGAGGCAGATGTGGGAGCCGAACTCTCCTGCACCAAGGGTCCGAGGGGGAGAGTGGGTCGGACAAGTGCCCAATGCCACTTCGTCCTCAGAGCAGATGATAGGGTCTCAGTGCCCAGACCCCTTGACAGAGCTGACTATCAAGAAGGTCGGAGCGGATGTCAGAACAGACAAGGCAAGGGTTGTCTGAATCGATGGTTCCACCATTACTTCTTCCCATCCATGCACTCTGGCTCCAAACTGGACGCAGTCGGAGGAGGAATAGAGAGAGGGCCACTTCCTTCTGGGCTGGACCCGAGAACAATTGAGCAAATACCAGTGTCTTGAGGAGCCTCTTCGCCACTCTTTCTACATAATCATCCGATAAACTCCTGGATGATTGAGAGGAGTGGGCCAAGGACCGGTGACTACCTGCAACTGACTGAAAAGGGGAAACTGAAGCACAGATCTCACCGGGTCCAGCTAATGAGATCTCTATCTCTTGAGTCCGGGATGGCTCCGAAGCCACAGATGGAGCCGCTGGAGACGAGGACTCTTCGAAGCCAACAATCCACTCCGAAGGTTCACAACATTTTAATTTAGACTTTGTCGGCACCGAAGATGGAGCCGACAAAGATGCCAGTTAGTCATCTGATTTTTTTGAGGGCTGAGTATCCGATGCTACTTCAACCTGAGGTTTTAATGTTGTTGTTGGTCCGCTAATAACTGGCAGCAGATTTTCATGAACGCCGAGGTGCCAGCTTGACGTTCAACCTTCAACGAAGGCACGCCCGTTTACACATGTCTTTCGAATGCCCACCCAACCGCCCTACCAAAATAATTTTGTTGGGCTTCTCCTGCAAAACCCATGTGCTAAAGGCATAGCAAACAGAGCACGAATCCTGCAGGTGGACCACACCCTAAACAATGCACACAACTCGGGTGCCAGTTCCCAAAGGACATATTTTGGCAACAAGAGTCGCATTTCTTGAATCCTGACTGCTTAGGAATGTCTTTGGACATTATAAACACCGCAAAACAAAAAAACTAACAACTGGAAAAAGTTTTTTTTGAAGAAGAAGAAGAAGAAACAAGAGGGGCAGAAGAGGAGGGGGTGGCCTCTAAGTTAAACGGATACTGCTCCCAAAAGGAGCCTCTAACTATAACGGCTTCTCCCTAGGTAGCAAGGAGGGATAATAGGACAATAACGATTTTGATAGAAAAAAAATCACTACTTACCCTGACCCAGCAGAAGACAATCTCGATGCTGCAAGCGGCAAACAAGATCTGGGTGGCTATCACTAAGCATGCTGGGATAAGGGGGTTAAGCCTTGAGCCAGTAAGGACTCTTCGAGCTTTAGAAGTGGCCGAGTCGGAGCAGAGATCGGCTCCGAACCCAACCAGAAAGAAGGAAGGCGAGATGGACAACATAACATTCTTCTTTACATAGTTTTCCCCGTAACTTTTACTCTTTTACAACCAAGCATGTCTTCGAATAACTGAGGCTGTAACTGCAGCTCTACAAGAAGACTCTAATGAATCAAAACCACATTGCAGAGTATGCTTTCCAACTTGTTCAACTGCATGCAATAAATCCTGCATTTCTTTACAGTCAGGACCTTCTGTATTTGTAACCATTTTCTGCTTTAACAATGAACTCTCCTTAGCATGGAGAACATCGATATCTGTGCAGTAACAGAAACCTGGTTCAAGGCTCTCGAGAGCACCACAGCACTACCAGGTTATACCTCATACCATGCTTTTCAGTCCCAAAACTTGGACCGAACCACAAAAGGAGGGGGAGTATCAATATTCGTCAAAGATACCCACACCTCCAGGTTGGTGGCACAGCACGAAGCATCAGAGACTATCCATGTGCAACTAACAGTGGGTAAAACTGCCTTCCAGTTTATAGCCTGCTACAGACCACCCTCCCAAACCCAGGAACCCCACCCGGCCTTCCTGAGAACACTGGAAAATATGAAGGACTCTTCAAACACCATTATATTAGGTGACTTCAACTACCCAACCATAGACTGGGAGCATTACTCTAGCTCCAACACCCTAGCCCAAAGGTTCCTAGAATTTATAAATTCAAATGCTATGGAAAGTACAGTTTTGTACCTACCATAAATGTAGATGTTCGAAGATCCACATTGCTGCAGTCATAACTAGTGGGTAGTCCGCTGTCCTCGGTCGGCCCGAATACCAAAGTGTTAGGCTGGCGACGGTCATGGTCGCTTAGATCTGACGTCAGTACGCCGTGGTACTAAAGCGCATGACCGACGTCATGTCCTCAGTCTTTCTTGCCCCAGATGTCAGAAGGCCCTAAAAAGAAAGGCCATAGCCAAAACACAGAGAACATCCAACCACCCATGTACAAACAATATTTACAACCCAAAACACACAACCACCCCAAACCACAGTGGGGAAGGAGGGAGGGTATTGACTGCAGCAATGTGGATCTTCGAACATCTACATTTATGGTAGGTACAAAACTGTACTATGTTCTTCATCTCACATTGCTGCAGTCATAACTAGTGGGTAGAATCCCAAAGCAAAGGTAAAGGGAGGATGGCAAAATTATAAAGCATTGGGAACTGCTAACATGCCCTGTAAAACTGCAGTGGCAAACCCAGCCCTAGATTTGGAGTAAAGAGGGAGATGGTAATGTTTAGAAAAAGTGTGCACAGAACTCCAAGTAGCTGCCTCCAAAACATCTTTAGTAGCTACACCCCTTAAAAAAGCAGTTGAAGTGGCAGTAGCCCTAGTGGAATGAGGTCTGATTCCAGCCGGAATCTCCTTGCCATGATGAGAATAACAAAAAGCAATACAATGGCCAATCCACTTAGAAATAGTTTGTTTTGAAACAGGTTTCCCCTGGGAACCCAAAGCAAAAGAAACAAACAACTGTTGAGACTGTCTGAACCCTTTGGTTCTGCTCAAACAATAACGCAACTGCCTGTGAATATCCAAAGAGTGCAAAATCTTTTCCCCTTTATTTTGGGGATCAGCATAAAAAGTAGGCAAATGAATAGACTGGTTCAAGGCCACATTTGAGACCACTTTAGGCATGAAAGTAGGGTTAGTACGCAAAGAGACCCTGTCCTTATGAAAAATTAGGAAGGGTTCAACTGCCATTAGAGCCTGTAATTCAGATACCCTTCTAGCAGACGTAATGGCCAACAAAAAAGCTGTCTTCCAAGACAAAAACTTCAACTCAGCTGTAGCTGCAGGTTCAAAAGGAGATAAAGTGAGTTTCTCCAACACAAAATTGAGATCCCAGGAAGGAGTAGGAGCTCTACGTGGGGGTCTTATGTTCTTTGCCCCTCTAAGAAATTGCTTGAACAAAGGATGAGAGAATAAAGGTGGGACACAGTCATAGTGAGCAGAAATGGCTGCAGCATAAACTTTTACAGAGGAGAAAGACAAACCTTTGTCTAGTAATTCTGTAAGATACTGAAGTGAAACTCAAATTAGGCACTGAAACATCAAAGCACTTTGCTTTTCACCAAAGAAAAAATCTCCTCCATTTATCAGCATAAACCTTCCTTGTACTAGGCCGTCTGGCCTCCAAAATAACATTCAAAACTTGTTGAGGAAGCTGCGACCCTCCAGGGTCTAGAACCGAATATGCCAAGCTACCAGATGCAGGGACTGTATCTTGACATTGATGAAATGATTGCCTGCCTGGGTCAAAAGGTGTGGACTTGCTGGCAAAGGCCAAGGAGGCTCCCGTACTAAACTCCTCAGCAGAGGGTACCAGTGCTGACGTGGCCAATCTGGAGCTATAAGAATCATGGAGGGCTTGTCCTGTCTGACCTTCAAGAGCACCTTGGGAAGGAGAGGCAGAGGAGGAAAGGCATAGACGTGAAGATTGTTCCAATTGAATGAAAGAGCATCCACTTTCCAAGCTTTTGGATGAAACATCTTTGTGCAAAACTTTGGCAGCTGGAAATTCAGTGGAGAAGCGAACAGATCTATGTCTGGAGTCCCCCAAAACACTGTCAACTGTCGAAATACATGAGGATCCAATATCCACTCGTGGGGATCCACCATCTGTCTGCTCAAAACATCCGCTAAGGAGTTCTGTGCTCCTGGCAGAAACCTTGCCTGAAGAGTGAGGTGCAAACTGAGAGCAGTCTCCCACAAAATCATAGCTTGCCTGCAAAGTGGGTACGAATGGGTTCCCCCTTGCTTGTTGATATACCACATGCCAGTTGTGTTGTCTGTTTGAATCAACACTTGTCCTGGGTGAAGTAGATCCTTGAAGGCCATCAATGCAAATTGGACTGCTAACATCTCCTTCATGTTGATATGCAAATGCTGAAGTCTGGCAGGCCACGTGTCTTGAACCCATTTTCCATTGAGGTGTGCCCCGCAAGCCTTGTCCGAGGCATCTGTCGTTAAGATCTGACTCGCCTCTGGTCGGGTCACAGAGAGTCCCTTGTTTAGGTGACATTCCTGAGCCCACCACAAAAATTCCTTCTGAATGCAAGGTATTATCTGAATGACAGTGTCCAAATCGTGGCAGTGCTGAGTCCATACACTTTTGAGATACCATTGTAACTTCCTCATATGCAGTTTGGCATTGGGAAGCACCAGAATACAAGATGCCATGAACCCCAAGGCTTGAAGGACTGTCCTTGCAGTCAGCCTGGACAGGAGAGACAATTGTTGGAAGTAAAGGATAAGATTTCTTTGCTTGTCCTGGGTCAAAAACGCCATCTGAGAGGCTGTATTCAGTCTCACACCCAGAAAGCACATGTCCTGAGAGGGTACTAGACTGGACTTTATTTCGTTCACAGAATACCCTAGGCACCTTAGCACTGCCATAACATACTGAAGATGGTGAAGTAGCTTGCCTTTGTCTTGAGCCAGAATCAGGCAATCGTCCAAATAAGGATAAATTTGTATTCCTCTTAACCGTAAGAAGGCTATCACCGGAGCCAGAACCTTTGTAAACACCCTGGGCGCAGTAGATAAGCCAAAGGGCAATGCAAAGAACTGATAATGTGAAGTCCCAGCCCGAAAACGCAGGAATCTCCTGCAGCTTGGCCTGATAGGAATATGAAGATAAGCCTCCCTGAGATCCAGAGTTACCATCCAGTGATCTTTGCCTAGCATAGGTAGAAGTTGTTGCAAAGTCAACATTTTGAATTTTGGAATGTCCAGGTATGTGTTGAGAATAGACAAATCCAGAATCGGCCTCCAAGTGTCCCCCTTTTTTGGTACAAGAAACAGGCGAGAATAAAATCCTAGGCCCACCTCTAATGGAGGCACCTGCTGGATAGCTCCCATTTGAAGAAGTAAAGAAATCTGTTTGTGGGCCTCTGCCTTTTGCTGAGAAGGAACGTCCGGCATGCCTTTGAAAGGGGGCAATGTGTGGAAGTAAAACTTGTAGCCTCGGTTTATAATGTCCAACACCCATTTGTCCTGGGTGACTAAAAGCCAATTTTTTCTGAAAAGTGCTAACTTTCCCCCTAGAGGAGCTGCCAGACAAGAAGGATCGGGCAGCTGAAGATGCAGGTCATTGGGTCTGCTTACGAAAGGACTGGCCCCTGCCCTCACCAGCAGACTGCGCAGGGGAACTCCACGTCCTAGGCCTAAAATAACCCTGTGCATGAGCTCTGCCCCTACCACGTCTAGATCTGCCCCTAGACTGTAAATCAGAAGAAGGGTAAGCCCATCCCTTAGTAGGCCAATTTCTGCTAAACTTAGGGGGCTGCACTTGTAAGAAATCTTCAACAGTCTGCATAGACTTAGCTTTGTCCTCCATTTTCTTCAAGACTGACTCCACAGGAGAACCAAACAAAACTTCAGACTGAAGGGGAGCATCCAGAATTCGAGCTTTAACATGCTCTGACAAGTTCTGATCCTTAAGCCAAGCGTGCCTACGAATAACTGATCCAGTGGCAGCCACCCTAGAAGAGGCCTGCAAAGCATCAAAACCACACTGCAAGGAATGCTTACCCACCTGATCAGAGGCATGAACCAAATCCTGTAATTCTTTACACTCTATGCCCTCTGCTAAAGCATCCACCTTAGATTTCAATTGACTAAGAAGAAAATTCTGGTATTTTAACATATGAAACTGGCAATTTAAGGCCCTCATTGCAAGCGTAGAAGAGGTATACACCTTTTTACCCCACCTGTCCAGAGCTCTAGAGTCCTTATCCACAGGAACTGGGTTCTTTACAACAGAAGCCCTGACACCCTTAGGTCCCTGGCTAATAGTTTCAGGGTCCGCCCTAGGGCTCTTATACAAATATTTATGAGCCTCAGGCACCCTGTAATACCTGTCTGGCTTAACTGGGGCAGGAGGCAAAGAGTCTGGATTAAGTGAAGCCTCAGAGAAAACATCCTGTACAACATCTAAGACCGGGGGTATAGCCAAGGGCCTATGCTGAGGTAAAAACAAGAATTCCCTAAGCCTCTTTCGGGAGTCTAAAAAATCCTGACCTTCCCATTTAAAATGCTCCCTCATAGAATGCAGGGTTTCTGAAAAAGAAAAATCCTCTGGAGGGGAAGCAGAGGGACTAGAATCCTCTGCGTCAGAATCAGAATAAGGGGGAAATTCCTGAATGTCTTCAGCCGAAGACTCTGAATAATCTGAGGAATGCTCCAAACCTTCCACCTCTGGCTCCACCCTAGGCCTCTTATCTGGAGGGGGCATAGAACCTCTAATTAAGGTAATTAAATCTTCTGCCATTTTAAGCATGTGCTTTTTAGGAACAGAACCTGCAGAACTAGGACTGACACCAGAGGAAGATAAACCAGGCCTGGCCTTAGAAGGTACCTTAGAAACAGAGGGAGAAGGCCTAACCATCTTATGCAAAGAAGGGAGCACAGCCACCTGAGAGGCCCCCTCAGCCTGACCTGACTCCTGAGAGGCCACATCTTGCAAAACCAAAGGTTCTTCCTGAGACTCAACAGAAACCTCGGCCGGATCCACAGACTCCACCGTGGTCTCTAAGGAACCGGCGTCCGGAACGGACGACTCATCCTGCCTGGGTTTCAAAGATTTCTCCTTGCGCTTCTTCTCGGTAGCGGGCGTCGGAGGATCCGACGGCATATTATAATTACACCGCTTACCGAAGACAAGCCTAGCACAATCTAACCTACGCTTAATAGTGCGCTTATTAAATTTAGCACAAAAGCGACACCAGACTACGTCGTGCTCAGGCCCCAAACAAGGAATACAAAGAGAGTGGTAATCCCTATGAGGTATCGGTTTCCCACAAGAAATACAATTATTCACTTTTTCTGACATCCGGAATTAACTGAGGCAAGAAAAGACAAAATATTCCCCAACGGGGTACTTAGCCCAACTTGGTCTTCGGTCTGAAACTCAGAATACGAAAATTTCAGGATGCCGAACGGCACTTGCAAACGCTGCTTCTGCTTCGGACCATGCGGCAAGAAAGACTGAGGATATGACGTCGGTCATGCGTTTTAGTACCACGGCGTACTGACGTCAGACCTAAGCGACCATGACCGACGCCAGCCTAACACTTTGGTATTCGGGCCGACCGAGGACAGCGGACTACACACTAGTTATGACTGCAGCAATGTGAGATGAAGAACATCAACTTGTTACCACTCCCACAAGAGGGGAAAATATACTGGACCTGATCATCACCAACATGAGGACTCTATGCTCCAGACCAGAAGTGTATCCCTCACTGGTAAGATCAGACCATAAACTAATCGCACTGGATATTCACATCCCGACCCCACCCCATGCCCAGAAAACCACAGTGAAAAACTTCTCTAAAGCAAATTTCACACTCCTCAAAACCGAGGTGGAATCCTTCAAAGCCCCAGGGCCTGTGGATAATACGGCCCAGACCACAAAATCCTTTATAAACGCATTCTATGAACACCTTCAGGAATGCATGGATCACACAATCCCAAATAAAACCAAGACCCTATCCTCCAAAGGCAGACGTCCTGTCTGGTAGACCCCAGCCATAAACAAGCTATACAATAGGAGGAGGAAGCTACTACATATGACAGAGCAAAATCCCAAAAAGGGAAGTCATCTCTGATCAGTATTAGCAAAAAACTACGGGCACTCAAAATCGTTTAAGGCCAGCTTCGAGAGAAAAATTGCACTGGACACTAAGGATAATCACAAGGCTTTCTTTAGTTATGTTAGGAACCTGGGTGGGAATTCCCAGATATGCTCAGAATTAGTCCAAAATGACAAAAAATACACCGAACCCACAGACATTGCCAACATCCTAGCTGACAGGTTCAGCGCAAACTTCTCCCCCCCCCCCACCAAAAGGGCTAATATCTTTCCCAGCAGAGTGCTGTCCCCCCTGACATCTCAGATGCTCAGGTAAGAGCTGCCCTCTCCAAAGCAAGAAACACAACATCAATGGGGCCAGACGGTGTCCCGGGCTGCGTCCTACATGAACTCCAAGAAGAGCTAAACCCAAAATTAAAACTACTGTTCAATCTCAGCCTTACTACAGGATATGTACCCAAAGAGGGGCGTACAGCAACAGTGGTCCCTCTCCACAAAGGTGGTGCCTCAACGGATGCTGGAAACTATCCCCCCATAAGTCTCACTAGCTTTGTCTGCAAATCTATGGAAAGGATCATCATGGACCTCATAAATAAAGATATTGAGGACCTACAGACACTGGATCCTACCCAGTTTGGCTTTGTTAAGGGCAGATCCTGCCTCTCAAACCTGGTCGATTTCTTTGAAACGGTCACAAAGGCCATTGACAAGGGGAAGGTGGTCCACACAGCCTACCTGGACCTCGCAAAAGTCTTCGATACAATACCCCACTCGGGCATTATAGATAACCTCACCAGCTTAAATATAAACCCCTATGTCACTAGATGGGTTGCAAACTGGCTCAAGGACAGAACCCACATGGTTAGAATAGCTGGAGCCATGTCAGACTCCAAACCAGTTACAAGTGGTGTCCCACAAGGCTCAGTCCTGGGACCTCTCTCGTTCGGTATATATTTCTCGGAGATGCAGGCCAACATGGAAGGACTGTGGCTGACCAAGTTCGCAGATGACTGCAAACTGGGCGCCATAATAGACTCTCCAGCCGACACAAGCATCCTCCAAAAGGGCCTCATAGAAACAGACAAATGGTGCCAGAGCCATGGCCTCAAGCTAAACGCCAAAAAGTGTATAGTCATCCCCTTTGGCAAAAACAAAGTGCCCACAAATTACCACATAAGTGGTAATCCATTAAGTACAGAAGAAGTAATTAGGGACCTGGGGACCCAAGTTGATAGCAACCTCTCATTTGACAACCACGTGGCCAAAGTGGTTAGAAAAACATTTTATATAGCCCACCTAATCATGAAGGGATTCACATCTAGATCAGGGGAGGTCATCGTGCCTCTTTACTCATCCCTCATCAGGCCCATGATTGAGTACAATGCCCCTTTTGGGATGTACCTTACCAGACACCTGCAGCAACTGGAAAGACCCCAAAAGTACCTCACCAAGAGGATCAAGGAGCTCAAAGAGATGCCGTATGCTGCCCAGTTAAAGAAACACCAGCTCTACTCAGTGGCATACCGCCTGCTCAGAGGCGATCTGTGCCTGACGTATAAAGCCATGTCCAACCCGGAATTAATGGGCATGCTGCACCTCAGAAAATACAAATCCCATCGAGCTACGTGCTCGAGGGACTTAAACCTCAGCACTGAAATAAACAGGACATGCGGGAGGGACAGATTCATAACCCAGAGGCTCCCTTCACTCTGGAATAAAATCCCAGTCCAGGTTAGGCAGAGTCCCTCATTGACTCTCTTCAAGAGGAATCTTGATGAGTGGATGGGAGATCGTACGTTTACCCCGGGTATCACTTCTGTGTCACTGTTAGACAGAGGCACAGTATACTAACCTCGAAAAAGGGCATAGCAAAATTAATTTAAAATGGGTGGCGAAAGCCATACACACTCTGGCTAGGCTTATAAATGCCCTAGGGCAGATAGCCTAGTATGAACCTATGATATTTAAGCATGTGAAACTGACAGTTTAAAGCTCTTACAGCTAAAGTAGCAGAAGTGTAAACTTTTTTCCCCATCTGTCCAGAGCTCTGGAATCCCTATCTGAGGGAACAGGATTTTTGGCAGTGGAAGCTTAAACCCCTTTTGGACCCTGAGAAACAGTTTCTGGGTCAGCAGCGGGGATTTTGTAAAGGAAATTAGGAGAGTCAGGGACCCTGTAGTACCAGTCTGGCTTTACTGGTGCAGGGGGTAAAGAATCTGGAGACAGAATAGATTCAGAAAAAACATTAACAATATCAAGGACAGGGGGAATAGCCAAGGGCCTGTGCTGAGGCAATAGAAGGAAATATCTGAGCCTTTTCTTGGATTCTGAGTAATCCTGGCTCTCACACAAGTTCAGGACACAACAAATAAACCCACATACACCAATGTACTCACTAGAAGCCTACCAAAACATCAGAGACGTCCCAAGTGCAAATTATCTGTACATACCTCAACATGTATAGAAATTACTGCACATCACACATATCACTGTCTCACCCCAAATAAGGCCCAAAGGCAAACCACTTCAAAACCTTATCTCTTGGTCATAGTAGACTCCACAGTGAGACATACAGATGTCTCCCCTCACCAGGCTGGACAAGGAGGAGATCACAATAACCTGCCTATCGGATGCCAGAAACTTTCAGATTACGCATGCACATGTCACTCAACAAAAAGTACCATTATGACTCTGTCATAGTCCATGTTGCGGTGAATGACTTTAGACATACCTCCCTAGATTACATGGAGACAAGACTGAACTCTCAGATTGTTTTCCAGACCGTTATGACCCTAGCCCTAAGAAGCGTTCTACCTTCACTCAGGATAATGCCACAATATAAACAAAAAATGACAAACAATTGGCTTAGCTTCTGGTGTAATTCCAGGGATCCAGCATCAGTCAGCCTAGGAAGCCATGGTCAACAGGCCACACTGTTTTGCCAGAGATGGTTTGCACCTGTCTCCCCTAGGCTTGCAGATGCTGGCTAAGGTGCTTGGCTCCCCCATACTGCCTTTTTTAGGCAATGTCAAAATGACAATTTCAGGCATAGAAAATTCCACTCGAGGCAAACTCAAGGTTCTGCTGTGTAATGCTAAGAGTCTAAAACAACACTTCACCGTCTGAAAGCACTCCTCACCTTGGAAGATGCTGAGGTCTGTGCAGTCACTGAAACACGGTTCAAAACTGCATAAAGTACCCCAGCTGTGCAAGGCTACAATGCCTTCCACCCGTTAAGACCTCAGAATAAGCATGAAAGAACCAAAGGTGAAGGTGTATCCCTCTTCATTAAAGCCAAGTACACCTCGAGACTGGTCAACAGCACTCTTTCGAACTACTCCATGTCCACTTAACTATAGGCAAAACACCCTACCACTTTATTGCTAACTATAGCTCCCCATCCATGAACTAGGAAAAGCACAATGCCTACCTGGACATAATGGCATCACTCGCCATACAGCCTAACGCCTTAGTCATGGAAGATTTCAATTATCCCTCCATCGACTGGGTAACATACAGCTCAAAGTCCAGGACTTTATCAATGCAAATGCTCTGGAATGGATAGTCTGCACACCCGTACAAGGGGCTCTAATATCCTTGACATACTACTCGCCAACGTGGGCGGTCACTGCACTACCCCCCGTGTGATGCCCTCCCTGGTAAGGTAGGACCACAAATCAGTCTCATTCAAAATAGCTACTGGACCCCACACCAACAAAAGAGCTAAAAAAAGAAATTAAGGAACTTCTCCAAAGCACACTACAACCTACTGAGTTGATGGTATAAACACTTTTATACCCCTTGCAACCACAGACAATGACTCCTGGCTTTAAATAAAGAGAAAAGTAAAGGTTTAGGTGATGCAGTAAAGCTACGGGTACATACCGTACAGTGAATGAAATTTCTGTGTTAGGTAAAACATTTGAGAATAAATGTGCAAGTAGAATTCAGTGAGAAAAAAAACAGAGGAAATAAAACAAGCTAGAATTTTCCCGAAAACACAAATTCTAATTTAGAGAAAAGGTTTATTTGGTGAATCCAGTACTGAGTGGGGAAAATTTCATACTTGGCAAATGTATTTATGTTGCAAACATATTTGAAAAGGAATTATTACAGATATTTTTTTGTTATTGTGGGGTTCCAGATTAAACAAGTGTGATAAATTTTGGGGTATGGTAAACAGTAAGAGAAAAAGTGAATAAATGAAGAAATGTTACCCAGAAAAACAAAAGTGGAAAATAAAAACCAATTCATAGATTCAGAGGAGGTTACTAGGCTAACAGCACTAGAGCCTTTATAAGCCTAGCCCTGTTAATCCTGGGTTGCCCCAATTGTCCTCGAGTAGATGGATGTACTTTACAGATCAGCACCATCGCCCTTCATGTCTAGGCACTCATGTGTGGACATTATTACTTTTTATCCAAATTTTGTTTTTTGACATTTCATCTGCATATGTTAACAATTGGAATTCTTAACTTTTCAGGTGTTTCCTGTACAAAATGTCTTTGCTTGTATACAAATTCTTGTATTTTTATTCTTGAGTTCTTTCATATAATGTTTTTATCAAAGTGTTTTCTATCATTATGTTCCAAATCTTCCAATGCATCACTACATGCTCTTTTATATTCTTGTCTCTACTTTTCTTATGTCATACTGCCACTGTAAAAAAAAACACTTTACATTTTTCCTTAAATATCCACCATTCAGACCAATTTTTATAAAATATTCTCATATTAATAAGCTGTAAGTAACTATTACTAATCCCTCCTTCTTCTATCTTTTAATTTATCCTTCTAATTCCTTTGCCTATTTTTATATATTCTTGGTTTCCTTCACATCTACTCATATTGCAAGATAAGAAAACCCTGCTTCAACTACCTCTTCTCCTGTAACTAAACCTTCTGATACTATGAAATAACCGTTTTCAGTTCTATACATACCCCTTTTATAAGTCCATAATTTATCCAAAAGTTTTAACTTACCACATCTTAACTCAACATTTTTCTTATCATTCCTTTCTTTTTTATGCTTGCCTCTTAAATCACAATTAAAGTCTGCTGCTATAATATTCATATTTATCATTACATAGTATAAAATCTGATGAAATAACCTTTCATTTTCTTTACAATTAATATAAGCATATACTGTAAAAATTTTATATACTTGTTCTTCCCATTTTAACTCTACAATGGTTAATACTCACACTTTTGCTAAAGTTGCATCTAATATCTTTACTGCACTTCTACATAATACGGCTATGCCACAACATGTTTCACTTCACAAATTCATGATTATCTTTTCTCCCCAGTTTTTCTGTAATCTTAATGTGTTGACCACTCCAAAATCCATATTCTTCTTACTACATTCTTAAAAACATTCACATTTACAGAAAGCACTCTAAAATTTTCTTTCTCTCTTTTCCCTAGACTCGAGGTTTCATAAGATCACAGCTAATTACTAGGCTAGCTTTTTTTAATAGACAATTCTAAGTCTAACCAATTTCCCTCCCAAAGGTGCGAATCAAACACTACCTTCTGTCCATGAGTCAAACACCTTTACTATTATACTACCACCACCCCCAATCATTAGCTGTATATATTCTTTTCCATCCATTTCCTTTCTTTTTTTTTCTTTTCTATTTATCCCTTCATATTTTCTTTGTCTTTTACCCTTTTACTAACCAAATTCTTTTTTTCTTTTAATGCCACCCAATTTATACCTTCATTTATTTCAGAACCGTCTTCCATGTCCTGCACTTTTTTTCTCATTTAATTTTTCTTCTATACTTTTAAAAAATTCTTCTATTTGTTCAGTTTTTTTCTCTTTACTCTTATTTTCATTTTTACAGTCCAACCACAAATGTTCAGTTATGCTACATTTATAACATTTCAAGTCACATTTTTATATTTTGTCTCATTTCCCCTAAAGCATAACATTTTCTTTTGTTACAGTTACTCATCAAATGTCCTTTTCCAAAACGAAAAACCTATTTTAGGTTGTCTCCAGTATTTTACAACACCCTTAATCCCCCTCCACATTTATGCTTGGTATATAATTTTTTTTCTCTCTCTTTTTAATACATTACAATCCCAGCCACCAGTACATAAACCACATCAGTCAAACATTTGCAACGTCCAGTACTACTTTACATAAAGTTTTCATATGTCTTTCCACAGTCTCCATCTCTCTACCTCTGTTCAAAACTGTACAATTTTTTTTCAACTTTCGTGTTAAATGCTTCTATCCCATAAATATTCCACAGGTTACAGTCCCCCTTTTTTTTTTCCAATGGAAAATTTTCCTGAAGAATATACAGTCTCAAATATAATGTCACAAAATGTCTCTGTTAAGAATAAATGCTCTTACCTCATGTGCTTTTACACCAAAAGGAGCTAATAAATTCTCATTTCATACCTGTTAATTTCTCTTCTTTACTTTGAATCCTTACCACGTACTTCAAGTTTTCATTTTCTTCTGCTACTCAATTTTTGCCTTTTACCTTCTTTACATAAGTTTTCTTTTCCATCTCGCCTCTATTCTTCAGGATAGTTTCTGCATCCTCCTTTTGTATTTTCTCCACATGTCGCTCCAGGAAACAACTCCTTCATTTTCTAGCACACACTGCACCACCATTAATTTAAGCAAATCATCCTGCAACTCTCTGAACCGGAGGGTTGTAGTTATACATCCATCATTTGCGGACTCCTCTCCATCAATTGGATTTCTTTGAAACATCTCCTCAGAATCCTGCACACATTCTCTCGTCTCAATATTTGCTTTCTCTTTCACCACTCCATCATCTCCTTCTCTCTCCATCTACCTCCCTGTTTCTCTGGGCCACCTCTGCGTCTAGAATGAAAACAGGAAGTGATCCTGTAAAACGGGTCCCACTCACAACAATGACAAGCTCCTCCATGCCCTGGACAAATTTCCTCCAGTATTATAAATACGACCTCGGGTCTCCCCTCAGGAGAGGGCACAAGCCTTGTAGGACTAACCCAGTCAACAAAGGATAAATAAAAAAAGTAAATAAAACAGTTCATCCCAAATCATTAAGCAAACATCTCTTGCAAAGCGAACCAACCAAAGTATTAAGAGCAGACTCCTTAACTTTTGTTTTCTCATAAGTGCTTTTTGTACCTGTGCCAAACCACCATAAAGTCTTACCCCAAATCAGACTTATGCCTGTTCACACTCAGTACAGGGATGAGCACAATTCAGAAGACTGTCATCCAGGCAGACATGAAGGTGGTTTATGACATTAGCAGCAAAGGTATCACATACTTGGCTTGGTGAACACTCACCTCAGCCATCCCCTGTGCTGCCTCATCTTTTCCAACAGGCTATAGCACTGGAAAAGACATTGGTGGAAATGCATCTCCGTGGCTGCTTGTATGACAGTTCCTCCAGCTGGCTTTCACTCTCCTACTGGGAACTCCCAGTAGCAAAGAAACAGATGAGTGCTACATCCTTTAGGACAGGCTTAAGAGTCGCAGACAAGAAGGAAAAACATAGTGAAAAAGGTAAAAAACTGATGAAAATGTGTGCATTGTATGATGCAGGTAAAAAAAAGGAATAAAGATAGAATCTGTTGAAAAAGTAACTAACATGAAATGGGAGGCAATTTGCTCCAAAAGAACGTTTCCAAGATGGGGCCAAAGAAAACACTGCATCACGGAAATTTAGGACTGCAGTAAGTAAACAGGAACAATACTAGGCTAGTAATCATGGAGTCTATCAGAGGTCTTACTGTATGCAGCTTTCAGCATGTGCACTTAATTCATTCCCCTCCAGTACAGCTGTTTTGAGTACCTTTAACTCCAAAGAGGTTACCACCTTACAGGTCTAACAAACACTCATTGACAAAAGTCAAATAGCAATACAGCTGTGTTTACCATCATGTATGTTTCAAGGTAAAATATTCTGATACCTTGTATGTAGCATAATTCTGGAATTATTAAAGCAAATATGAACAAAAATATTTGATGCCTAGAGGTGCAGTAGGAGGAAACTGCAGAAACACCTGGAGGCACACTCAGCTGTAATGAGTTAAAACATCGTGCCACCTTTTTCAAGTACCAAATAATGCTTGCCTCCCAAAATCAAGCAATGATATACATGATAATCTTGGGGTAAATTTGTGTTTACCCATATACTTGTCAAGACTAGCCTTAAAAGTAGCCAAAGCAGTAGTCTGCTTGATCTGTACTGGTAACGTATTCCATAGGCTTGGAATATATTGAGTTTGAACCTACCATCCACTATATTCTACTTGATGGTGTACACTTAGGCCCCTACTCTAGGCGTTTGTACAGCCACTGGTTTTGGGAATAAAAAGGACCATTAAGACTGGGACTTTCATGGCTTAGAGAGAGAGAGAAAGAATCATGTCACCTCAGGACAGTCGGTAAGTTAATGAGTATAGAGAGAATCATGTTAATTTATTGGAATAGTTAAGCTATTTAAAGCCTCTAATTTTCAGAAATTGTCTGAGAGCTTTCTAGTTGAGCTATAGGCTTGAATATGTACATACTACATGGCTAGTCTGATAAAGGAATGGTAAAGTAGTAGGACAGTTTCCTTGTTTCTTGAGAATATCCCCTTCTGACTATAATGGAAACATGATTACTAAAAAGACTGTTTTCAAAGTACCCATCTCTTTTATGACCACGTCTGTCTGAGGAGTACCAGTTGAAATGCATGAGGTGCGAATTTTATTGACAAATGCTACTGTGCTGCATTTTTTTTTTTTTTTGTACATTCAACTTAAGACCATTTTGATAACAGTATGACGACTTCTACTAGGAATCAGTAGATAAGTGCATAAAAATGTCCAGTTTGCAGTAATCACCACCTTTGGTCAGCCATATCTCTGGGATACTAGCTTGGATGTCTGCAAATAAAAGCTGAAGATGAAAGGGTTCAGCACTGAACTTTATGGTACTCCACTAGTTGCAACTTTTCATTCAAAGATTGTACCAACATCTTTCAAAACAAGGGATCTTGACGGATGGTCAGTTTGGCAACATAAGGATTGACATTAAATTTATCTGATTTTTCAATATTACTTCCATGGGGATAGTGTCAAAAGCCTTGACCACATTGAGATAAGCAGCATGCATAGACTGACCACTGTCTACAACCTCTGTAATCTTTTCAACCCTTACTAGGTTCAAGAGACAGGACATGCTCTTTACAAAACTGAACTACTTAGGGACTATATCATTTAAGTTACTAATGTCCGTATTAATAAGTTCTGTTATGACATGCCACTACTGTTTTGCATACAAGACTGGTGGGGGTGATAGGCCTACAATGACCCCAGTTCAAGGAGGGGCAGCCGTAGTACAGGGAAGGCATAGTGGCTGATCTCCAGGCATCAAACGCCGGGGACAGGTTACAGCTGAAAAGCAGATGCTCATACAGGTATACTGCATACTTGGCAATGATGAGAAAACAGCCTAGTATGCGGTTTGGTCCCACAGAAGTACTTTTACTCTGACAGACTTGTTCCAAAATAATTTTGAAGAAGCTAAATTCTCAGAGACAGTGGGGGCAACAATGTGAGTAGGGGATGCAAAATGTCAGCTCTAATTAAAATGAAGGTCTTTCAGCTTTTCCCGGTTAGGGGTCACCACAGCAGTACTCTGCTAATGACTGGCAGTGGATTTTTACGGTGCCAAGGTGCCAGCCTGACACCCAACCTTTAAGGAGGGCATACACATTCACGCACCACCTACCTGCATGTCTTTAAACGTCACTCTACCGCGGGGAGGACATGCAGACTCCACACAGAAGGCGCTCCAGCCGAGAATCGAACAGAGAACCTCTTGCTATGAGGCGACAACGCTAACCGCTGCACCACCTCGGCCTCCAAAATCTACTACTATACTGGGTACAACCTTGGGATCAAAATTTGAGATTCCATTGAGGATGAGCTCTATTCGTTCTTAGACAGGATTCCTTGATTTTCTAACAAAAGTGCTGAAATATATGTAGTTTCCTTTGGTATCTGTAGTAATCTTAACTTTGTATTTCACTCCACATTTTCTAATAGTGCTCTCAAATTCCTTGGGTGGAGGACGGGATTTCTTAATTTTTTATTATCTTCCTTTTGATGTACAGTTTTATTAAAACAGCAGTTCAGCCACAGAGGTTTACTCCTGATTTTATCATCATTATTTAGAATGGAAAAGGTGCTAACTTTTCCATGAAGCTGTGAAGGTGAAAGATGTGCATACAGCAGCCCTCGTAGTTGTCTTTCTGCAAGGAACTATTGGAAATTCTGCCTAGATCTTCTACAAGCTGAAGTAGCTTTGACCTGGACAAATCCCTACAGATGGTCTCATTAGCAATGGGGGCAGTATCATTGGGCCCGACAGAGAAGATGACTGATTTGTGGTCATATTTAATCACAGATGATATATGGGGGTGGCGTACAGGTAGAAGCTAAGTTGGTAGAGACCAAGTCAATGACATTAGAGCCTCTACTGGGTAGTTTTACAATTTGCTCTAATGCGTTGGCATTAAAGCCTGAGAAACGCTGAACAAATCTGACGTGATGCAAGTGTTTCTGACTAATACAGATAGTCCCTGCAGTAATCATAGGAACTAAAGATGGGACAGGCATTAAACCCAGAATGGAAATAGTGTTCTCATTACAATGAAGCCAAAGCTCAGTAACTATACAAATATGAATGTTACAGCTGTAGGAGTGCCTCAAATTTTGGCATCTGTCTATTCAGACTACTAGCCCTGATTAGTATCATCATGATGTTGCAAAGATTAGAGTTTGCTATATCGGACTATCCAGCTGGTGGCACTCTGCCTAAAAAAAAAAGGCAACAGTTAAGTAACAACTCTAGCTATTATGTGGAAGCCCTGTTATGAGAGATGTAAGACATCACTGGTGAGAAAAAAAATATCTTATCTATATCTCATCCTTGTCCAGCACAAGCTGAATCTCTTTTGAATGACACCAATTAGTTAAGGCAATTGTTACAG
This sequence comes from Protopterus annectens, assembly GCF_019279795.1. Taxonomy (NCBI): domain Eukaryota; kingdom Metazoa; phylum Chordata; order Ceratodontiformes; family Protopteridae; genus Protopterus; species Protopterus annectens. The sequence continues at coordinate 1,620,016,606 of NC_056731.1, forward strand.
CCAATTATCCAGTTCTGCTATCCAAGAATCACTATGGGTGAAAGCAAGATACTACTCAAAAACAGCACCTTATGACCTAGGTATAAAATCCCTATGTCACAAGATGGGTTGCCAACTTGCTCACTGACAGAACCCACACTGTAAAAGTTGCAGACTTCAAATCTGACCTCAAAGCAGTGACAAGTGCAGTACCACAGGGTTCCGTCCTGGGACATCTCCTGTTTGGTATCTACTTCTCTGAAGTACAGGCTAACACGGAAGGCCTGGCTAACAAAGTTCGCAGATGACTGCAAACTAGGAGCCATAGTAAAGTCCCCAAATGATGTGGGCATCCTACAGAAGAGCATCACTGAGACAGATGCCTGGTGTCAGAGCCATGGCCTCAAGCTCAATGCCAAAATGTGCAGTGTCATCCCCTTTAGTAAAAACTCTGTACCCATGAACTACCACATAGGCAGCAATCTACTTAACACCGAATGCGTGATAAGAGACCTTGGGACCCAGGTGGACAGACTCCTTTGATAGGCACATCGTCACAATAGTCAGGAAGTCCTTCTACGTGGCACACCTAATCATAAAAAGGTTCTCATCCAGGAAAAAAGAGGTCATTGTTCCCCTCTACCTGACACTCATTAGACCCATTATAGAGTACAACGCCCCTTTTGGAATGTACCTCACAAGACATCTGCAGCAGCTGGAAAGGCGACAGAAGTACCTCATAAAGAGGATTACTGGCCTCAAACAAATGCCCTGCATTGACCGCCTCAAAAAACTCTAGCTTTACTCCGTAGTATGTCGCCTACTCCGAGGTGATCTCTGCCTAACATATAAAGCTATGTTAGACCCAGAGCTGTTGAACATGCTACACCTAAAGAAATCCCAATCCCTCCGAGCTACACGCTCTACGGACCTAAACCTTGTCATCACAATAAACAGGACATGGAGGGATAGATTCCTGTCCTAGAGACTTCCCATACTCTGGAACAGGCTACCCATCTATGTCAAGCAAAGTTCTTCATTAGCACTCCTCAAGAAAAATGCTGATGAGTGGATGGGAAATACGAAATACACCCCAGGGATCACTTACATGTCTCTGCTCGACAGTGGCACAGGAAAATAACTTTCTTGGGTAGCACAAGCCAGGGAGCCTTGTTGGCTAGGCTTACGTAGGCCCTTGGGCCGATAACTTAGTACCTACCTATGAACCTTTCTTTCCTTTAACATATACCTCGTATGTTCCAATATGTTCCCCTTCATGCTCCTCTGGATGGAGCACTTCAACTCATTCACACCTACATAACATAACTGTACACTAAAATCTAATCTGTCTGGTTAAAGAAACTACAAGGGCCACGCTAATATCACAGATCTTGAAACCAGACAAGCCACGTGCAGTCATGCTGTTATTGTCTGCTACGGCAATGAAGTCACCTACAACAAAGATGTGAAAGTAGACTTACTGGGCCTTAAGGGTTTAGATCCATCTTCCTGGTGACTTCTGGATAAGCTGTGTGGATCTACAGCAGGTGTGACTGGAAAGGGAAAGTACAGTTGTGTACACTTACCATACATGTAGATGTTACAGTGTATTCACTGTTGCAGTCATCACATTTGGGTTATCTGTTTGCAGTAGCCCTCAGTCGGCCTGATTAACAAAGTCTTGGGTCCTGCGTCGGTTGCTGTGCCTTCTTCCGTGACGTCAGGTCGTCAGGGGTTTAAAACATGCAGCAGACGCCACTGCATCATTTTTTCTTGCCCCAGATGCCAGGTGCCCCCCTAATGGGGAGCAATTGAATCTATAAATATACAAGGTTATACCTCCAACAAAAAAGCAAATACACCAAAAAGCTTTTAAGCATAGTAAAAAAAAAGGGTAGCGGTATAAACAAAAGTAGTAAGGGGGCTGGAGGGAGGGTAACCAGGACTGCAACAGTGAATATACCTGAACATCTACATTTATGGTAAGTGTACACAACTGTACTATGTTCTACGTGTTTCACTGCTGCAGTCATCGCATCTGGGTAGATTCCCAAAGCTAAGGATGGGAAGAGAAATTTAGATAGCATTAGTACCAGCTATAAGGCCCCTGCAAGACTGCAGTGGCAAAGCCAGCTCTGGATTTAGAGAAAATTGGCAGAAGGTAATGCTTGGTGAAAGTATGTACAGAACTCCAGGTAGCAGCTTCTATGATGTCCCTAGTAGGGACGCCTCTGAGAAAGGCTGTAGAGGTAGATGCAGCCCGGGTTGAGTAGGGTCTGATCCCCTGTGGGTTTTCCATGGTGCTTGTAGCAGAAATTATTGCAATGGCCTATCCATTTGGAAATGGTTTGCATTGAAATAGCCTTCCCCTCTGCCCCTGCAGCAAATGCCACCAGCAGTTGTTCAGATTTCCTTTGACGTTTAGTCCTGTCTAAGTAGAATCTAAGTTGTGTGTGCACATCTAAGGAGTGCAGTATCCATTCCCCTTTGTTCTGTGGATTAGGAAAGAAGGTTGGCAAATCAAGTGACTGATTAAGGGCCACACTGAATACCACCTTGGGCATGAAGGAGGGATTGATCCCGAGGGACACCCTGTCCATATGAAAGATGATGAAAGGCTCCAATGCCATAAGGGCGTGTAATTCACATATCCTCCGTGCTGAAGTGATTGCTAAAAGGAAAGCTGTTTTCCAAGAAAGGAATTTTAAGTCTGCAGTAGCAGTTAGCTCGAAAGGAGGAAGAGAGAATTTTTCCAATACAAACTTAAGGTCTCAGGCTGGAGTTGGAGCTCTCCTAGGTGGTCGTAAATGTTTGGCCCCTCTGAGGAACTGCTTGAGCAGTGGCTGAGAGAAGAGGGGAGGTTCTGTGTTAAATTGAGCTGAAATGGCTGAGGCGTGAATTTTGATGGAGAAAAAATACAGGCCCTTTAAGTTAAGTATTGTAAATCTGAGGTAAATTGGGCACGGCTGTGCTCATCCCTTGAGATTGGTTTCAGGCACAGAATCTTTTCCATTTTTTCAGCATAATATTGTCTAGTACTAGGCCTCCTTGCCTCTAAAATGACAACCATCACTGGTTTACTGAGGAATGGTAAAGGAGAGATTACGTAATTTGCCAGGCTGCTAGGTTCAGTGTTTGAAGCTGAGGGTGCAGAAACTGGTTCTCCTGCTGAGACCATAGGGTAGGAGTCTGAGGCAGGTGCCATGGAGCCAACAGTGACACACTGCGCAAGAGGGGGTACCAGTGTTGGCATAGATAGCCTGGTGCAATCAAAATCGTCCTTGGTTTGTCTTGTTTGACCTTTAGCAGTACTTTGGAGAGCAGAGGCAGAGGAGGAAAAGCACAAACGGATAGGTTTTTCCAGCTGAAGGACAGAACATCCACTTTCCAAGCTTGTTTGTGGGGAGTCCTAGTGCAAAATTTGTCTAATTGATAGTTCTGGGGGGAGGCAAACAGGTCAATATCTGGGATCCCCCATCTGCTTGTCAACAAGTTGAAAATCCTTGGTTCCAGTTTCCACTCATGAGGGTCCATAAGGTTTCTGCTTAGTCTGTCTGCCAGTGCATTTAGTTTTCTTGGCAGGAACTGAGCTTGTAGATGCACTTGGTAGCTCAGGGCTGTGTTCCACAATGCCATGGCTATTCTGCAGAGGGAGGTAAGAATGTGTGCCCCCCCCCTGCTTGTTTATGTACCACATAACAGTGGTGCTGTCAGTCTTTCCATTAACTGTCCTGGAAGAATGTGGTCCTTGAAGGCTGTCAGAGCATTCTGTACAGCTAACATTTCTTTTCGACTGATATGCAGGTGCATTTGACTTGGGTTCCATTTGCCCTGAATGCACTTCCCTGCCAGGTGATCCCCACATGCATAGTCGGATACGTCTGTTGTTAGGGTTTGGACATCAGGGGGTAGTGTAAATGGTAGTCCCCTGTTTTGGTGGCAGGCCTCTGCTCACCAAAGGAACTCTAGGCGTCGACAAGGTATGATAGGAATCATTGCTTCTAGATCCTGAGAATGTTGACACCATAGACTTTTTAGATACCACTGTAGTTTCCTCATATGCAGTCTTGTATATGGAATTAGAAGAATGCAGGAGGCCATGAACCCCAAGGCTTGTAGTATTTGCCGTGCAGATAGCAGGGTTTTTGTGGCCACTTGTTTGAAGTAGGTTATCAAAGAATTTGTTTCTCTGGTGTGAGGAAAGCCATCTGGGAAGTTGTATTCAAGTTTGCTCCCAGGAATATAATTTGTTGACAGGGTACCATATGTGATTTTGTTTCATTTATAGTGTACCATAGACAAGATAGCACCCTTTGCACAAAGGCCAAGTGGTTCAAAAGTATGTCCTGGCTTACTGCCTGAATTAGACAATCGTCCAGGTATGGGTATATCTGAATATTTCTTTGCCTGCAAAATGCAATGACTGGAGCTAGGCACTTTGTGAATACCCTAGGTGTAGTAGATAAACCAAAGCGTAGTGCACAGAACTGACAGTGCGTGTAACCTGCTTTGAAGCGTAGGTATCTTCTGCAAGATTCCCTGATTGGGATGCACAGGTATGCTTCCTTTAAATCTAGTGTTGCCAACCAGGCGTCTTTGCCTAGCATAGGGAGCAACTGGTGAAGAGTCAGCATCTTGAATTTTGGAATCATCAACAAGGTGTTTAGAGTAGGCAGGTCCAGGATAGCACACCATGAATTGTCTTTTCTGAGTACCATGAAAAGTCTTGAGTAGAAACCTTGTCCCTTTTCCTCTTCTGGTACCAACTGAATAGCTCCTATGCTTGAGAGAAAGTACTTGCTTTTGGGCCTCTGCCCACTGATTTGGGGGTAGATCTGGCAATCCGCTTGGTGTTGATAAATGTATGAAATTGAAATCTGTATCCCTGGGACACTATTTAAAACCCATTTGTCTTGGATAATGAGTTCCCAGTTCTTTGCATGAAGAGCAAACTTTCCCTCCAAAGAGGCAGTTTGTTGAGAACTGCTTGGAAGTTTTAAAAATAAGTGACTGAGACAGTTTACCATAGGGGTGAATTTTATTATTCCCAGATTTGTAAGTGGAGAGCCCCCACTGCTTAGTCCTGTGCGTACCCTGGGACTGAAACCTGGGAGCTCTGCTGGATCTGGGTTTGGACTGAGAAAGTCTGGAAGAGGTAGGAAAGGACCAATTTTTGGAAGGCCAATGCCTACTAAACCTTGGAGGTTGTACTTGTAAAAAAATATTTAACAGTTTGCATACATTTAGCTTTTTCCTCCATCTTTTTAAGAACTTCTTCTGCCTTGTTGCCAAACAGGCAGTCCTGGTTTAAGGGAGCATCCAGTAATTTTGCTTTAACATGATCTGGCAAGGATTGCTCCTTAAGCCAAGCATGCTTCTAAGTACAGACACAGTTACATCAGCCCTGCAAGATGCCTCTAGTGAATCAAAACCACATTGCAAAGTATGTTTTCCAACTTGTTCAGCTGAATGCAGTAAATCCTTATTTTCAGCACAATCAGGAATCAACATAATTTTCTGTTTAAGCAATCCAATAATATGCTGCTGATACTTTAACATATGAAACTGGCAGTTTAAGGCCCTAATAGCCAAAGTTGCACAAGTGTATACCTTCTTACCCATCTATCCTGTGCCCTGGAGTCTCTATCAGAGAGAGTAGGATTTTTGGCAGTAGTAACTTTAATGCCCTTGGGTCCCCGTGAAATGGTCTCAGGATCCGCAGTAGGATTTTTGAAAAGGAACTTGAGAGTCAGGGACCCTGTAATATCTATCAAGTTTTCTGGGAGCAGGAGGTTAAGAGTCAGGGGCCAAGCTAGATTCCGAAAAGGCATCATCAACAATGTCTAGTACAGGAGAGGTATGGCTAAAGGCCTGTGCTGGGGTAGGAGAAAGAAATCCCTAAGCCTCTTTTTAGAATCAGAGAAATCCTGACTTTCCCAACGAAAATGCTCCCGGAGAGTATGCAAGGTTTCACCAAAAGAGAAATCCTATTGGGGGGGGGGGGGGAGCAGAGGGAATAGAGTCCTCAGCATCAGAATCCTCATAGGTAGAGATAAGGGTAAATCCTGATCATCGGAGGAAACAGAAAATTCAGAATCCTGGTCAGAAGTAACATAAGCAAACTCAGTCCTAGGTCTCTTAAGAGGGGGAAGGCTGGCTTCCCCTGATTAAAGTAATAAGGTCTTCAGCCATTCTTATCATTTGTTTTTTAGGCATAGAGGCCTGACCATGCGGTCTGGGCATCAGTTTTCTAGGCATGGTTCGAGTTTTAGGCCTTGAAGAAGAAGAAGAAGGTGTCTGTTTGATACGCAAGTCAGTAGACCTGACTATATCCTGAGAAGCCGGTGCCTGCACAGCGGTTCAGGACCCATCCAAGGTACAGACATCCACAGGTTCCACAGTTGAAGCATCTCGCGGCATAACAGACTCTGAATGGGTCTCAGTAGAGGCCTGCGAATCTGAAGTAGTGGGTATCAGGGGCTGCAAACGTGCCTCACTGAGTACCGGCGAACTGGCGAATAGCTTAGGAGAAGCGTCGTCAGCAGCTTTGGACCTAGGCGGCCTGTCTCTGTCTTTATTTTTGCGTTTTTTAGGAATGTTGATAGTCGGATGGCTTACTGAAGACATATCAGGATAATTGAACCGAGCACCAAAATATTTAGCAGCGAAAACATACAGACGACAGATAGTTTGTGGTTTAAATAAGGCCAAAACCAACAGCAA
>NC_056731.1:1620028307-1620075807 GCF_019279795.1 Protopterus annectens
TAACTGCTGAAGAGAGTCAGCATCTTGAATTCTGGAATGTCCAGAAATGTGTTTAGAGTGCATAAGTCCAGAACTGGACAGCATGACTTGCCTTTTCTGGGTACCAGGAAAAGTCTTGAATAGAAACCTTGTCCCTTTTCCTCTTCTAGTACTGGCTGAATAGCCCCCATGTTCATGAGGGCAGAACTTGTTTCTGGGCCTCTGCCCACTGACTTGGGGGTAGGTCTGGCCATCCGTTTGGGATTGGCAACATGCGGAAATGAAATCTATATCCCTGGGATACTATATTATTTGTCCTGGGTAATAAGTTGCCAGTTTTGTGCATGAAGTGCCAGTCCCCCCCCCCCAAAGGGGCGGCTAAAAGGTAAGTGCTTGGTGATTGTAGAGGGAAGTCATTGAGACTGTTTACCATAGGGAGGTGCCTTGTTGTTTCCAGATTTGGAGGTGGAGGCACCCCCTTGTTTTGTTCTAAAAGTTCCTTGCGACTGAAACCTGGAGCCTTTGGAATGTCTAGATTTGACTTGAGTGGCTCTCAAAGGGACTGGAAAGGACCAGTTCTTAGTAGGCCAGTGCCTACTAAATCTTGGAGGTTGCACTTGTAAGAAATCTTTCACAGTTTGCATAGATTTAGCTTAACTTCCAAATTTTTAACACTTCTTAAGCCTTATAACCAAAGAGGCGGTCCAGTTGTAAAGGAGCATCCAACAAGTTTGCTTTAACATGGTCAGGCAGACTTTGCTCCTTGAGCCAAGCATGCCTTCATATCACAGGTCCAGTTACAACAGCCCTGAAAGAGGCCTCCAAGGAATCAAAACGTACAGTTGTGTACACTTACCATAAATGTAGATGTTCAAGTGTATTCACTGTTGCAGTCATTACATTTGGGTAATCTGCTGGCAGGTTGCCCTCAGTCGGCCTGAATATCAAAGCTTTGGGTCCTGCGTCAATTGCGGTCTCCTCTTCCATGACGTCAGGTCGTCAGGGGTATAAAACATGCAGCAGATGCCATTTTCTTCCGTTTTTCTTGCCTCAGATGTCAGGTGCCCCCCAAATAAGAGTATAAATATATATATATGCAATTGTAACAACATAAACTTTACCTTCATCTAAAAGCAAATACACCACAGATGCTGTAGCATATAGTGAAGGGAACAGAAGTTCTAGAAAAAAGGGGGATGGCGGGTGGGTAACCCGGACTGCAACAGTGAATACACTTGAACATCTACATTTATGGTAAATGTACACAACTGTACTATGTTCTTTGTGTTTCACTATTGCAGTCATTACATTTGGGTAGAATCCCAAAGCTATGGATGACAGGCTGGAACTAAACAGCATTAGGAGCGGCTATAAGGCCCTGCAGAAAGTACATTTTTGTACCTACCATAAATGTAGATGTTAAGAGTGTATATACTGCTGCAGTCATCACACTTGGGTTATCCTGCTGTCAGGCTGTCCCGCAATCGGCCGAATCCCAAAGTCTTGGTCCGGCAAAGGTTGTCGTCGCTTCTTCCCTGACGTCAGTGCGACAGGGGTATAAGAGAGGCAGTCGACGCCATTTTCTTCAGTTTTTCTTGCCCCAGATGCCAGGTGCCCCCAACTAGGAAGGCAATACAAATAACTATGCAAAAATACCTTAGTAGATAAACAATAGTACTTAGCTGTTAACAAATACACCATATAGACATGCATCCAATTGATTGATGTACATGGAGTTATAAGTAACACCCTGATATGTAGAGGGGATGGTGGGAGGGTAACTTGGACTGCAGCAGTATATACACTCTAACATCTACATTTATGGTAGGTACAAAACTGTACTATGTTCGTGTTATACTGCTGCAGTCATCACACTTGGGTTGAATCTCAAAGCTATGGATGGGTGGCTGGTACTAAACTGGGTTAGGCGAAGCTAGGATGCCCTGCAGAACTGCAGTGGCAAAACCAGCTCTGGGTTTTGAGTATAATGGAAGGTGGTAGTGCTTGGTAAAGGTGTGCACTGAACTCCAAGTAGCTGCCTCCAGAATGTCCTTGGTTGGAACCCCCCTGAGAAAGGCTGCTGAGGTTGCTGTAGCCCTGGTAGAATGGGACCTAATATTAACAGGCACTACTTTCCCATGGTGCGAGTAGCAAAAGCGGATACAATGTGCTATCCATTTGGAGACTGTCTGTTTTGAAATAGCCTTTCCTTGTGAGCCTGCAACATAGGATACAAAGAGTTGGTCAGTTTTTCTGACGGTCTTTGTCTTATCCAAATAGTAACGTAGCTGTCTGTGAATGTCTAAAGAGTGAAGGAGTTTTTCTCCTTTATTCTGGGGGTTTGGATAAAAGGTGGGTAAATGAATGGTCTGACTCAAAGCCACACTGGATACTACCTTTGGCATAAAAGGTAGGGTTAGTTCGTAAAGAGACTCTGTCCTGATGGAAAATGATGAAAGGTTCCACTGCCATGAGTGCCTGTAGTTCTGAGACCCTGCGTGCTGAGGTGATGGCCAGCAACAGAGCTGTTTTCCATGACAAGTATTGTAGTTCTGCTGAGAAGGCTGGTTCGAAAGGAGGCAGTGTTAATTTTTCTAAAACAAAGTTGAGGTCCTAAGCTGGCGTTGGGGGTTTTCTGGGGGGTCTTATATTCTTAGCCCCTCTGAGAAACTGCCTTAGTAAAGGGTGTGAGAATATGGGAGGATCCGTATTATATTGAGCTGAAATGGCTGAAGCATGGATCATAATGGATGAGAAAGAAAGGCCTCTGTGTAGCATCTCAGTTAAGTATTGCAGTATTTGAGGAATGTTTCGTATTCCAGGATTTTGGCCTTTAGCCTGGTGCCATGCACAAAATCTTTTCCATTTGTCTGAGTAAGTTTTTCTGGTGCTGGGCCTCCTGGCCTCCAAAATGACATTCAGGACGTCTTTTGAGAGACGCATTGATTGATAATTCAAGGTATTCTCCATGCAGCTAAATTTAAAAGTCCTGAGCTGACTGTGAAGGATATGAGAGTTTTGCTGAGTCAACAGAAGTGGGAATTGAGGTAAGATCCATGGAGGGCTGTGAGTCAAGTTCCTTAGTACTGGGTACCAGTGCTGACGTGGCCAGTCCGGAGCAATGAGGATCATTTGTGGTCTCTCTGATCTGACTTTCAGGAATACCTTGGTCAATAGAGGTAGTGGTGGAAAGGCATAGACTGTCAATGCTGTCCATTTGAATGATAGGGCGTCCACTTTCCTGGCTAGGGAATGATAAGTCCTTGTGCAAAATTTCTGTAGTTGGCAATTGTTGGGGGAGGCAAATAGATCTATGACTGGGTGTCCCCACCTTTGAGTTATCATTGAAAATACTTGTGGGTGTAGTCTCCACTCGTGCGGATCTGCCATATTTCTGCTTAATTCGTCTGCCAATATGTTTTCCTTTCCTGGCAGGAACTGTGCTTGCAGTTGTACTTGGTAAGTCAATGCTGTGTTCCACAAGGTCATTGCCTGTCTGCATAAAGGGTAGGAGTGTGTTCCTCCCTGTTTGTTTATGTACCACATAACTGTGGTGTTGTCTGTCCTTATTAGTAGTTGTCCTGGATGCAAGAGGTCCTTGAAGGCTGTCAGTGCATTTTGCACAGCTAGCATCTCCTTTTGGTTGATGTGTAGATGCATTTGTTTTGCAGACCATTTGCCCTGTATGCACTGTCCTGCTATGTGTACTCTCCAGGCGTAGTCTGAATAATCTGTTGTCATAGTTTGGTTTGCTGGAGGTAAGACAAAAGGAAGACCCTTGTTTATTTGACATGCTTGAGCCCACCATAGGAACTCTTTTTGAAGGCAAGGAATGAGAGGTATACTTGTTTCGAGGCTGTGCCTGTGTTGAGCCCATACACTTTTCAGGTACCATTGTAATTTCCTCATATGCAGCTTTGCATATGGAACTAGTTGAATGCATGATGCCATGAACCCCAATTGCCTGCAGGATTTTCCTTGCAGTGAGCTGGGTAAAAGTTGCCATCTTTTTGAAGTACTGAGTCAGTTGTTTTTGTCTGGCGTGAGGTAAGCCATCTGGGCCGTTGCATTTAAGCTGGCACCCAGGAATATTATCTCTTGTGAGGGTATTAGCTTTGACTTTTTTGTTTACTGTGTACCCAAAACAATTTAGCAGCTTTGTTACAAATGCCAGATGCTGTAATAGAATGTCCTTGCTGTCTGCTTGGATCAGGCAGTCGTCCAGATATGGATAAATTTGTATTCCTCATTGTCTGCAGTATGCAATTACTGATGCCAGGCATTTCGTAAATACTCTGGGTGCAGTAGATAAGCCAAAGGGCAATGTAGAGAATTGATGATGCGTTGTACCTGCAAAAATCTGAGGTATCTTCTGCAATCTTGTCTGATAGGGACATGCAGGTATGCCTCTGAGGTCCAACGTTACCATCCAAGACTCCTTGCCCAGCATGGGAATAAGCTGCTGTAGTGTGAGCATTTTGAATTTGGGTACCTCCAGGTATGTGTTTAGAATTGAGAGGTCTAAAATGGGTCTCCAGGCTTTGTCCTTTCTTGGTACTAGAAATAGTCTGGAGTAAAAACCTTGACCTTGCTCCTTTGTAGGTACCTTTTGAATTGCTGTCATATCCATGAGAGCTGAAATTTGCGTTTGTGCCTCTGCCCATTGGTTTGGAGGCAGATTTGGCATGCCTCTCTCATCTGTGGTAAAGTGTGAAAATGAAATCTGTAGCCTCGGGTAATAATATCCAGAACCCATTTGTCCTTTGTTATGATGCGCCAATTTTGTGGAAATAGAGCCAGTCTTCCTCCCAAAGGTGCTGCCAAGGCAATTTTGCTTGGCAGGTGAAGCGGGAAGTCATTGTGTTGGTTTCCTGAAGGGTTGAGATCTTTCGTCTCCACCTCTGAGTTGTTGTATGCCATTGTCTAGGCCTGAAAGAACCTTGTGGCTGGCCTCTGCCACTTGGGCGTCTGTACCTACCCCTTTGGGGTCGGTCTGATGCAGGAAAGGACCAGTTTTTTTATGGCCAGTTTCTGCTGAAACGAGGTTGTACCTGTAAAAAATCTTTGACTGTCTGCATAGATTTTGCCTTTTCTTCCATTTTCTTTAAGACTTCCTCTGCTTTGACACCAAACACATCTTTTTGCAATGGAGCATCCAATAACTTTGCTTTGACATGTTCTGGTAAGGCTTGCTCTTTTAGCCAAGCATGTCTACAAATTACAGATCCTGTGATAGCTGCTCTACATGAGGCTTCCAATGAATCAAAACCACACTGTAAGGTATGCTTTTCCCACCTGTTCTGCTGCATGCAGCAAATCCTGCATCTCTTTGAAATCAGGTTGATCTGTCTGAGGGATCATTTTCTGCTTTAACTGTGTAATCAAGTACTTCTGGTATTTTAGCATGTGGAATTGGCAGTTTAAGGACCTTATGGCCAATGTGGCAGACGTATACACTTTCTTCCCCCATCTTTCTAATGCTCTGGAATCTCTTTCAGAAGGTAGTGGATTCTTAGCAGTAGACGCCTTAATCCCTTTGGGACCCTGGGAAATGGTTTCGGGGTCTGCAACAGGGCTTTTATATAGAAACTTATGAGAATCAGGAACTCGGTAGTATCTGTCTGGTATAGCTGGTGCAGGAGGTAAGGAGTCTGGGTTTAGACTAGATTTGGTGTGGACATCATCCAAAATGTCTAAAACTGGAGGAATTGCAAGGGGTCTATGCTGTGGAAGAAGAAACTCACGGAGCCTTTTCTTAGAGTCAGAGTAATCTTGGCCTTCCCAGTGGAAGTGTTCCCTCATGGTGTGTAAAGTTTCCCCAAAAGAGTAGTCTTCAGGGGGGGGGAGACAGAGGAAATGGACTCTTCAGCATCTGAGTCTTCATAAGGAGGGAAGGAATAATCCTAGTCCTCAGAGTTAGCTGAGGAAATGGATGCTTGGTCAGAGGAAGGATAATCTTCCTCCAGTCTAGGCCTTTTGTCAGGAGGGGGTTGGGAGCCCCTGATAAGGGTAATTAAATCCTCAGCCATCTTGAGCATCTGTTTTTTAGGCATAGGGGCCTGTGGGGGGGGGGGGGGGTCTGAGGACCCGGTTTCCTAACTTTTGAGGGGGCTTTAAGTTTAGCATAAGACTCAACAGAAATAGCTGTCTGTTTAAAGACACCTTCAGAAACCAAAGGCCTGTCCAAAATCTCCAGATCACCGTCAGGGTTGGCGTCTGAGGGGTGAGATGAAACTGGCTCCTGAGGCCCAGCTGATTCGGTCTGGGAGGCCGTCAATTTCTAAATCAGCGGTAGTCAGGGGCTGCGTAGGCGCCTCGCTGAAAACCAGAGAACCGGCGGCAGGCCTTGCTGAGGCCTCGGTATCTGGTCTTGGCCTTGGCTGCCTGTCCTTATCCTTGAGTTTTATAGTCATTGCTGATGTCGGTTGCTCCGACAACATGCTACAGTTAAATTTTCTGCCAAAATAATGGGCGAGTTCTGCCCGACGCTTGATTGTACGTTTGTTGAACCTAGCACAAAACCGACAACCAGAGACGTTGTGGTCTGGGCCTAGGCAAGGAATACAATAAGAATGAAAATCCTTATGAGGTATTTGCTTCCCACAAGAAATGCAATTATTAAACTTTGTATGACATCTGTCTGAGGCAAGAAAAGTTTCCCCAATGGGGTACTTAGCTTTAGAGAAGACTTCGGGCTGAAATTCAATTCGAAAATCTCAGGAGCTAGCCGACCGGCACTTGCGAACTGCTTCTGCTTCGGGCACCGCGTGGCAAGAAAGACTGAAGAAAATGGTGTTGGCTGCCTCTTTTATACCCCTGTCGCACTGACATCAGGGAAGAAGCGACAACAACAGATGCCGGACCAAGACTTTGGGATTCGACAGACTGTGGGGCTGCCTGACAGCAAGATAACCCAAGTGTGATGACTGCAGCAGTATAACACGATGAACATCTGCAGTGGCAAAGCCTGCCCTGGACTTCGAGAAGAGAGGCAAATGATAATGCTTTGTAAAAGTATGAACAAAGCTCCAAGTAGCAGCTTCTAGAATGTCTTTGGTTGGCACCTCTCTGAGAAAAGCTGCTGAGGTAGATGCAGCCCTGGTGGTGCAAGTAGCAGAAACGAATGCAGTGTCTTATCCACTTTGAAATAGTCTGCTTTGAAACAGCCTTCCCCTCTGATCCTGCAGCGAATGCCACCAGTAGCTGTTCAGACTTTCTTAGAGATTTGGTCCCAAGTAAAATCTTAGTTGTCTGTGTACGTCCAAGGAATGCAGAATCCGCTCCCCCTTGTTCTGCGGATTTGGGTAAAAAGTTGTCAGTTGAATAGTTTGGTTAAGAGCCACACTGGATACCACCTTAGGCATAAAGGAAGGAATAGTCCTGAGGGACACCTTGTCTGGGTAAAATGTAATAAAAAGCTCCACAGCCATGAGGGTCTGTAGTTCTGAAACCCTTCTTGCTGAAGTCATTTGCAGAAGGAAAGCTGTCTTCCCAGATAAAAAACTTTATATCCACAGTAGCTGGTGGTTCAAAATAGAGGCAGGGTGAGCTTTTCCAACACAAAATTGAGGTCTTATGCAGGAGATGGTGATCTTCTACGAGGCCTTAAATGTTTGGCCCCTCTAAGATACTGCTTTAGCAGAGGATGAGAAAAGAGATGAGGCTCTGTGTTGTAATGAGCCGAGATGGCAGAGGTATGGATTTTTATTGATGAAAAAGATAGGCCCTTGTCAAGCATCTTTGTCAAGTACTGTAAAATCTGAGGAATATTTGGCTTTGCTGTGTCCGTTCCTTGTGCTTGGCTCCAAGCACAGAATCTCTTCCATTGATCAGCATAAGATTTTCTAGTACTAGGCCTTCTGGCTTCCAAAATGACATCCATCACAGATTTACTGAGAGGTGTTTGAATAATTACATGATCAAACATGCTGCCAGGTTCAGAGTTTGGAGCTGATTGTGCAGAATTTGATTGCTCTGCCGAGACAGTAGATGAGGTACTTGAGGCAGGTACCAAGGAGGGAGTGGAGACATATTCCTTAGAATTGGGTACCAGTGCTGGCGAGGCCAGTCTGGGGCAATTAGGATCATTTTTGTTTTTTTCCTGTCTGACCTTTAGCAAGACCCTGGGAAGAAGAGGCAGAGGAGGAAAGGCGTAGACTGATAGTTTTTTTTCCAACTGAAGGATAGGGCATCCATTTTCCATGCTTGTCTGTGGTAAGTCCTTGTGCAGAATTTGTCCAGTTGATAATTTTGGGGAGAGGCAAATAGATCTATGTTTAGACTCCCCCATTTCTCTGTTATCATGCTCAAGACTTGTGGATCCAGTTTCCACTAGTCAGGGTCCATAATATTTCTGCTTAGGTTGTCTGCCAGAGTATTTTGTTTTCCTGGCAGGAATTGAGCTTGAAGATGTACTTGGTAAGTCAAGGCTGTGCCCCACAATGCCATGGCTAGTCTGCAATGGGGGTAGGAATGTGTACCCCCCTGCTTTTTTATGTACCACATAACCGTGGTGTTGTCCATCTTTATCAGTAGTTGTCCTGGATGAAATAAGTCCTTGAAGGCTGTGAGGGCATTCTGAACAGCTAACATCTCTTTCTGGTTGATATGCAGATGCATTTGTTTTGGGCTCCATATGCCCTGAATGCATCTCACTGCCAGGTGGGTCCCCCAAGCATAGTCTGAGGAGTCTGTAGTTAGGGATTGGGTGGCAGGGGGTTGAGTGAAAGACCATCCCATGTTCTGGTGACATGTCTCTGCCCACCAAAGAAACTCCTGTTGTAGGCAGGGAATGAGAGGAATCATGGTTTCCAGACTGTGACAATGATGACTCTACAAACTTTACCACTGTAGCTTCCTCATATGCAGTCTTGCATATGGAATTAGTAGAATGCAGGATGCCATGAACCCCAAAACCTGCACAATTTGCCTTGTAGATAACTGGGTTTTCGTTGCCATCTGTTTGAAGTAAATAGTTTGTTGCCTTTGCTTGTCTGGCGTAAGGTAAGCCATCTGGGTAGTTGTATTCAAGCTTGCGCCCAGGAATGTAATGTTTTGAGAGGGTACCAGTTGAGATTTCTTTTAGTTTATTGTGTGCCCTAGGCATGTTAGCAGCCTTTTTACAAACGCCAGATGTTGAAGAGGAATGTCCTTGTTTTCTGCTTAAATGAGACAGTCGCCCAAGTAAGGATAGATTTGCAGGCTTCTTTGTTTGCAAAATGCAATTACTGGTGCCAGGCACTCTGTAAAGACCCTGGGAGCAGTAGATAAGCCAAAGGGTATTGTAGAGAATTGGTAGTGCATAAAACCAGCCTTGAAACGGAGGTATCTTCTGCACGATTCCCTTACTGGGATATGCAAGTATGCCTCTTAAGTCTAGAGTCACTAACCAAGCGTTCTTGCCCAGCATGGGCAGAAGCTGTTGCAACATCAGCATTTTGAATTTTGGTATGTCCAAGAATGTGTTCAAAATCGAAAAATCCAGTATTGGGCGCCAGGCATGGTCTTTTCTGGTACCAGGAACAGTCTTGAATAAAACCCTTGTCCTTTTTCCTGTTTTGGTACTGTTTGAATAGTCCCCATATCCATGAGGGACGTAACATGTTTCTGTGCCTCTGCCCAGTGATTTTGTGGCAGATCTGGCCAACCGTTTGGAATTGGCATGGTATGGAAATGAAATCTGTATCCCTGGGATACTATGTTTAATACCCACTTGTCCTGGGTAATTAACTGCCAATTTTGAGCATGAAGTGCTAATTTTCCCCCTAAGGGGGCTGCCAAAAGTAAGTGCTTGGGGATGGCAGAGGGAAGTCATAGGGACTGTTTACTGTAGGATTGCACTTTGTTTCCTTCAGATTTGGAGGAAGAGGCACCCCATTGCTTTGACTTGTAACCACCCTGGGAGTGGTATCTAGAGCCTTTTGAGCGCTTGGACTTGCCCCGTGAGGCTGTGTCGGACACAGGAAAGGACCAATTTTTGTAGGCCAGTGTTGACTGAATATGGGTGGCTGCACTTGTAAGAAATCTTTTACAATTTGCATAGATTTAGCTTTGTCTTCCATTTTCTTTAAAACCTCTTCTGCCTTATTACCAGAGTATCATGCTGTAAAGGTGCATCCAACAATTTAGCTTTAACATGATCAAGCAGATTTTGCTACTTGAGCCAGGCATGCCTTCTAATCACAGATCCAGTAACTGCGGCCCTGCAAGAGGCCTCCAAGGAATCAAAACCACATTGCAAAGTATGCTTTCCAACATGTTCTGCTGCATGCAATAATTCCTGTATTTCTATATTTTCCACACATTCAGAAATCAACATCATTTTCTGTTTCAATAATCCCATAACATGCTGTTGATATTTAAGCATATGAAGCTGGCAGTTTAAGGCCCTAATTGCCAAGGCTGCAGACATATAAACCTTCTTTCCCCATCTATCCAGCGCCCTGGAATCTCTATCAGAGGGAGTAGGATTCTTAGCTGTTGAGGCCTTTACACCTCTGGGACCCTGTGAGATAGTTTCAGGGTCAGTAGCAGGATTTTTGAATAAAAATTAGTGGGGGTCAGGAACCCTGTAATATCCGTCTGGCTTACTAGGAGCCAGAGGTAGGGAATCAGGAGACATGCTTGATTCCGAAAACACATTACCATCAATGTCTAAAAAGTACAGTTTTGTACCTACCATAAATGTAGATGTTCGAAGATCCACACTGCTGCAGTCCTAACACTTGGGTAGTCCGCTGTCCCTCGGTCGGCCCGAATATCAGAGTATAAGGCTGACGTCGGTCAGGGCGCATTTGACTGACATCAGAACGTCAGGGTACAAATGCGCATCACCGACGTCATATCCTCAGTCTTTTCTTGCCCCAGATGTCAGAAGACCCTAAAGAAAAAGGTCCAAACCCATAGGCAACAGCTAAACAATCAACCAGCCTAACACCAAGAATATGTACAATATATACAATATATACAAAAAACACAATATACCTCAGATGGATAACCCAACCCACACCACCACCTCAAACTACAGAGGGGAAGGAGGGTAATTGACTGCAGCAATGTGGATCTTCAAACATCTACATTTATGGTAGGTACAAAACTGTACTATGTTCTTCATCTCACATTGCTGCAGTCCTAACACTTGGGTAGAATCCCAAAGCAGAGGTAAGGGAGGATGGCTAAACTATAATGAAGCAGGAGCTGCCAGAATGCCCTGCAACACAGCAGTGGCAAACCCAGCCCTGGATTTAGAGTACAATGGAAGGTGGTAATGCCTAGAGAAGGTATGCACTGAACTCCAAGTGGCTGCCTCCAAAATATCCTTAGTTGCCACCCCCCTTAGAAATGCTGTTGAAGTGGCAGTAGCCCTAGTGGAATGAGGCCTAATCCCAGCTGGAATCTCCTTGCCATGATGGGAATAACAGAAAGCAATGCAAAATCCAATCCACTTAGAAATAGTTTGTTTTGACACGGGCTTGCCCTGAGAGCACAAAGCAAAAGAAACTAATAACTGCTGAGATTGTCTGAACCCTTTAGTTCTGTCCAAATAATATCGCAACTGCCTGTGTACATCTAAAGTGTGCAAAATCTTTTCCCCTTTATTTTGGGGATTTGCATAAAAAGTAGGCAAATGAATAGTTTGGTTTAAAGCCACACTAGAAACCACTTTAGGCATAAAGGAAGGATTAGTACGTAAAGATACCCTGTCCTTATGAAAAATTAAGAAAGGCTCAACTGCCATAAGGGCCTGCAATTCAGAAACCCTTCTTGCAGAGGTAATGGCCAACAAAAAGCAGTCTTCCATGACAAATATTTCAACTCAGCAGTCGCTGCAGGTTCAAAAGGTTGTAGAGTGAGTTTCTCCAACACAAAATTGAGATCCCAAGCAGGAGTAGGAGCTCTTCGTGGGGTCTTAAATTCTTTGCCCCTCTAAGAAATTGCTTGAACAAAGGATGAGAAAACAATGGTGGGTCACAGTCATAGTGAGCTGAAATTGCTGCAGCATGAATCTTAATAGAAGAGAAGGACAAACCTTTGTCCAATAACTCAGTAAGATATTGAAGAGCCACACTTAAATCAGGCTCAGAAACATCCAAATCCTTAGCTGCACTCCAAAACAAAAATCTCTTCCATTTATCTGCGTACACTTTCCTTGTACTAGGCCTTCTAGCTTCCAAAATCACATTCAAAACTTGCTGTAGAAGTTGAGACCCTCTATGGTTTAAAACAGAATATGCCATGCTGTTAGGTGAAGAGAGTGAAGTTTGACATTGAGCAAATGGCTGTCCTCCTGGGACAACAGATGTGGAATCAAAGGCAAAGGCCATGGAGGCTTCCGTACTAGACTTCTCAGTAGTGGGTACCAGTGCTGTCGAGGCCAATCTGGTGCTATCAAAATCATCCTTGGCTTGTCCTGTCTGACCTTCAGAAGTACCTTTGAGAGGAGAGGCAGAGGTGGAAAGGCATACACATGAAGATTTGTCCAACTGAAAGAAAGAGCATCCACTTTCCAAGCTGTGGGATGATACCGCTTTGTGCAAAACTTTGGCAGCTGGTGGTTTAGTGGAGAAGCGAACAGATCTATGTCTGGAGTTCCCCAGGACACTGTCAATTTCTGAAATACATGAAGATCCAGTTTCCACTCGTGGGGATCCATGATTTGTCTGCTTAACACATCTGCTAAGGAGTTCTGTGCTCCTGGCAGAAACCTTGCCTGAAGATTGAGCTGTAAACTGAGAGCAGTCTCCCACAAAATCATTGCTTGCCTGCATAGAGGATAAGAATGCGTTCCCCCTTGCTTGTTGATGTACCACATGACAGTTGTGTTGTCTGTTAGAATCAACACCTGCCCTGTAAGAAGTAATTCCTTGAAAGCCATTAATGCAAACTGGACTGCTAACATCTCCTTCATGTTGATATGCAGATGTTGTAGTCTGGCAGGCCACTTGTCTTGTATCCACTTTCCATTCAGATGAGCTCCCAAGCTTTGTCTGAGGCATCTGTCGTTAAAATCTGACTCGCCTCTGGCCGGGTCACAGAGAGTCCCTTGTTTAGGTGACATTCCTGAGCCCACCACAAAAATTCCTTTTGAATGCAAGGTATTATTTGAATGACAGTGTCCAGATCCTGGCAGTGCTGTGTCCATACATTTTGAGATACCATTGTAGCTTCCTCATATGCAGTTTGGCATTGGGAAGCACCAGAATACAAGATGCCATGAACCCTAAGGCTTGAAGGACTGTCCTTGCAGTCAGCCCGGACTGATGAGATAGTAGATGGAAGTAAAGGGAAAGACTCTTTTGTTTGTCCGGGGTTAAAAAGGCCATCTGGGATGCTATATTCAGTCTCACACCCAGAAAGCACATGTCCTGAGAGGGTACTAGACTGGACTTTATTTCGTTCACAGAATACCCTAGGCATCTTAGCACTGCTATCACATATTCCAAATGATGAAGAAGCTCTTCCCTTTCTTGAGCCAGAATCAGGCAGTCGTCCAAATAAGGATAGATTTGTATTCCTTTTAGCCTGAAGAAAGCTATCACTGGAGCCAGAACTTTCGTGAACACTCTGGGCGCAGTAGATAAGCCAAAGGGCAATGCAGAGAACTAATAGTGAGAATTCCCAGCTCGAAAACGCAGATACTTCCTGCAACTTAGTCTGATAGGAACATGAAGGTAAGCCTCCTTGAGATCCAAAGTTACCATCCAATAATCTTTGCCCAGCAGAGGTAAAAGCTGCTGCAACGTCAACATTTTGAACTTGGGAATGTCCAGATAAGTGTTGAGGATAGATAAATCCAAAATTGGTCTCCACGTGTTCCCCTTCTTTGGTACTAGGAACAGGCGAGAATAAAATCCTAGGCCCCTTTCTGGCATAGGAACCGGCTGTATGGCCCCTATTTGGAGTAACAGTGAAATTTGCTTGTGAGCCTCCATTCTTTGTGGAGGAGGAATGTCTGGCATGCCTTTGAAAGGAGGCAAGGTATGGAAATAAAACCTGTAACCGTGATGTATGATATCCAGTACCCATTTGTCTTGGGTAATCAAACTCCAATTTTCTTTGAAAAGTGCCAGCCTTCCTCCCAAAGGTGCTGCCAGGCGAGAAGGTTCTGGCAGCTGAAAAGAAAGGTCATTGGGTCTGTTTACAAAAGGACTGACCCCTGCCCTCACTCGAAGACTGTGCAGGAGAACTCCCTGTTCTAGGCCTGAAAGAGCCCTGACCTCTGCCCCTGCCACGTCTAGATCTACCCCTAGACTGGGAATCATAAGAAGGCTACGTCCACCCCTTAGCAGGCCAATTTCTACTAAACTTTGGAGGCTGAACCTGCAAAAAATCTTTAACAGTCTGCATAGACTTAGCCTTGTCTTCCATTTTCTTTAAAACTGCCACAACAGGAGAACCAAACAAGACATCAGATTGCAAAGGGGCATCCAAAATCCTAGTTTTAACATGGTCAGATAAATTTTGATCCCTCAGCCAGGCATGCCTGCGAAGAACTGACCCAGTGGCAGCCACCCTAGAGGAGGCCTGTACAGCATCAAAACCACATTGCAAAGAATGCTTACCCACCTGTTCAGAAACATGCACTAAATCCTGTAACTCTTTACCATCAATACCTTCCGCCAGAGCATCAACCTTAGATTTCAACTGTGAAAGCAGATAATTTTGATATTTTAACATATGAAACTGGCAATTCAAAGCTCTCATGGCTAGGGTGGAAGAAGTATAAACTTTCTTTCCCCATCTATCCAAGGCCCTGGCCTCTTTATCTGCAGGAACCGGATTCTTGACAACAGAAGCCTTAACACCCTTGGGCCCCTGGCTAACAGTCTCTGGGTCTGCCCTAGGACTCTTAAAAGATACTTATGAGCTTCAGGCACCCTGTAATACCTATCTGGTTTAACAGGAGCAGGAGGCAAGGAATCAGGATTAAGAGAAGCCTCTGCAAACACATCTTCCACCACAGTCAAAACAGGAGCTATAGCCAAAGGCCTATGCTGGGGTAAAAACAAAAATTCCCTAAGCCTTTTCCTGGAGTCAGAGAAGTCCTGACCTTCCCATTTAAAGTGCTCTCTCATGGAGTGAAGGGTCTCTGAAAAAGAAAAATCCTCAGGAGGAGAAGCAGAAGGAGTAGAATCATCAACATCAGAGTCAGAATAATGAGAATACTCCTGCAAGTCTTCAGTCAAGACTCAGACACATCTGAAGCCTGCTCATAATCCCCCAACACCGGCTCCATCCTAGGCCTCTTATCAGGAGGGGGCATAGAGCCTCTAATTAAAGTAATTAAATCTTCTGCCATTTTAAGCATGTGCTTCTTGGGCACAGAACCTGAAGAACTAGGAGTGACACCCACAGCAGCTAAACTAGACCTGCCTCTAGGAGAAGCCTTGGAAGCAGAAAGAGAGGGCCTAGAGACCTTAGGAAGGGAGGGGAGTAAAGTAACCTGAGAAGCCCCTGTAGCCTGACTTGCCTCCTGGGAGGCCACATCCTGTAAAAGCAAAGTTTCTCCCTGGGACTCCAGAGAGGCCTCCGTCGGAACCACCGGTTCCACTGACGCCTCTAAAGAACCGGCGTCCGGTTCGGACGACTCCTCTAACCTAGGTTTAACAGCCTTGTCTTTGCGCTTCTTTGAGGAAGCCGGCGTCGGAGCATCTGACGGCATTTTGTAATTGCACCGCTTCCCAAAGACCAACCTGGCACAATCCAACCTCCGCTTTATAGTGCGTTTATTAAACCTAGCACAAAAGCGGCACCCAACAACGTCGTGCTCAGGTCCCAAACAAGGTATACACAAATTATGGTAATCCCTATGCGGTATCTGTTTCCCACAAGAAATACAGTTATTCACTTTTTCTGACATCCGGTAAACCACTGAGGCAAGAAAAAAACAAAATATTCCCCAACGGGGTACTTAACCAACTCTGACTTCGGTCTGAAACTCCGAATTCGAAAAATTTCAGAACGCCGAACGGCACTTGCAACACTGCTTCTGCATCGGACCATGCGGCAAAAAAGACTGAGGATATGACGTCGGTCATGCGCATTTGTACCCTGACGTTCTGATGTCAGTCAAATGCGCCCTGACCGACGTCAGCCTTATACTCTGATATTCGGGCCGACCGAGGGACAGCGGACTACCCAAGTGTTAGGACTGCAGCAATGTGAGATGAAGAACATCAGGACGTATAGCCAAAGGCCTATGCTGAGGAAGAAAGAAGAAATCCCTAAGCCTCTTTTTTTGACTCTGAGAAATCCTGACTCTCCCAATGAAAATGTTCCCATAAGGTATGCAAGGTTTCTAAAAAGAATAATCTTCAGAAGGAGATGCAGATGGGATGGATTCCTCTGCATCTCAATTCTCATAGGGTGGTATAGAAAACTCCTGATCAGAAGAGGAATCAGAAGAAATAGAAACCTGATCTGAAGATTCATAATTAGTGTCTTACCTAGGTCTCTTATTGGGGGGTGGGGGTTTTGGGAACCCCTGATCACGGTAATTTAAGTCTTCAGCCATTTTAATCATCTGTTTTTTTAGACCTAGAGGCCTGAGCACGTGGCTCATGTGTCTTTTTTTAGCCTTAGAAGTTGCTTTTGTCTGTTTTTGAAGCTGGCGTCGGTTTTATAAAGAAATGTTGAGGCCTGAAAACACCCTCAGAAGCCGGTGCCTGTGCAGCAGCTCCGGACCCATCCGAGGGAGAGACATCCATGGGTACAATACTCTGAGAATCCCGCGGCATGCCTGACTCCACATGGGTCTCTGTAGAGGCCTGCGACTCGAAAGTAGCGGGTATCAGGGTCTGCGAAAGCTCTTCACTGAGTACCAGTGAACCGGCGACTAGCTTAGGAGAAGCTTCATTGTCTGTTTTGGACCTCGACGGTCTGTCTCCGTCCTTTTCTTTCCGTTTTTTGTTAACTCTGGTAGTTGGATTGCTATCCGACGACATTTCAGGGTAATTAAATCTGTTTCCAAAATATTTTGAAGCAAAGACATACAGACGCTTAATAGTGCGTTGGTTAAATCTATCACAAAACCGTCAGCAAGGCACGTTATGATCTAGGCCTAGGCAAGGAATACAGTACAAATGAAAATCCTTAGGAGATATTTGCTTCCCACAAGTAATGCAATTAACTTTTACTGACATCGGTAAGGAGCAAGAAAAAGTTTCCCCAACGGGGTACTTAGCTTTAATTGAAGACTTCGGTTCTGAAACTCGAATGCGAAAATTTCAGGAGTCGGCCGACCAGCACTTGCGAACTGCTTCTGCTTCGGGCACCACAAGGCAAGAAAGACTGAAGAAAATGGCGTTGGCTGCATGTTTTATACCCCTGACGACACAGAATAGGAGACAGCAACCGACGCAGGACCCAAGATTTTGATATTCAGGCCGAGTGAGGGCAACCTGCCAGCAGATTATCCAAATGTAATGACTGCAACAGTGAAACAAGAAAAACATCCACATTGCAAAGTATGTTTTCCAACTTGTTCAGCTGAATGCAAAAAATCCTGCAACTCTATTTTCCACACAGTCAGAAATCAACATAATTTTCTGTTTAAGTAAATCCATGACATGCTGTTGATATTAAAGCATATGAAATTGACAGTTTGAAGCCCTGATTGCAAAGGTTGCAGAAATGTAAACCTTCTTACCCAGTCTCTCCAGCGCCCAGGAATCTCTATCAGAAGGGGTAGGATTTTTAGAAGTAGAAGCCTCAACGCCCTTGGGACCCTGAGAAATGGTTTCAGGGTCAGCAGTAGGGTTTTTAAAGAGGAATTTGTGGGAGTCAGGAACCCTGTAATATGTCTGGCTTTCTGAGAGCTGGAGGCAGGGAATCAGGAGTCATACTGGACTCTGAGAAAACATCATCAACAATGTCTAGAACAGGAGGTATAGCCAAAGGCCTATGCTGAGGAAGAAGGAGGAAATCCCCAAGTCTTTTTTTTTAGATTCTGAGAAATCCTGACTCTCCCAATGCAAGTGTTCCCTTAAGGTATGCAAAGTTTCTCCAAAAGAAAAATCCTCAGGAGGAGAAGCAGAAGGGATGGAATCTTCTGCAAAAAGTCCTCATAAGTGGGAATAGATAACTCCTGATCAGAAGAGGAATCAGAAGAAATAGAAACCTGATCTGAAGATTCATAGTCAGTGGCTTGCCTAGGCCCCTTAGCAGGAGGGGGATGGAAACCCCTGATCAAGGTAATTAAATTCTCAGCCATTTTGACCATTTATTTTTTAGGCATTGCGGCCTGTACACGTGTCGCAAGCATCAGTTTTTTAGATATAGAAGTAGATTTTGGCCTTAGTTTTGAAGATGGCGTCAGTTTACTATATAAATTTTTAGGCCTGAAAACACCCTCAGAAGCCGGTGCCTGCTCAGCGGCTTCGGACCCATCTAAGGTAGAGACACCCGCGGGTTCAATACTTAAAAGTATCTCATGGCATACCGGACTCCGAATGGGTCTCAGCAGATGCCTGCGAATCAAAAGTAGTAGATAGCAGGGGCTGCGAAAACGCCTCATTGAGTACCTGCGAACCGGTGACTGGCTTAGGAGAAGTTTCATCGTCGGTTTTGGACCTAGACTGTCTTTTTCTTTGTGTTTTTTATGTATTGCGGTAGTCAGATTGCTAACCGACGACATTTCTGGATAGTTAAATCTCAATCCAAAATATTTAGAAGCAAAAATACACACACGTTTAATAGTACATTGATTAAAGTTAGCACAAAACTGACAGTAAGGCATGTTGTGGTCAGGGCCTAGGCAAGGAATACAGTACAAATGAAAATCCTTAGAAGGTATTTGTTTCCCACAAGTAATACAATTATTAACTTTTACTGACATCGGTAAGGAGCAAGAAAAAGTTTCCCCAATGGGGTACTTAGCTTTTAAGTAAAGACTTTGGTTCTGAAACTCGAAAATTTCAGGAGTCGGCCGACCGGCACTTGTGAACTGCTTCGGGCACCACGCAGCAAGAAAGACTGGTGTAATGGTGTCGGCTGCATGTTTTATATACCCCTGATGACTTGACATCATAGAAGAAGGGACAGCAACCGACGCAGGACCCAAGACTTTGTTAATCAGGCAGACTGAAGGCAACCTGCCAGCAGATTACCCCAAATGTAATGACTGCAACAGTGAAACACGAAGATCATCTACAAATGCCTTAGAAAACCTAAAACAATCCGAGTGGCCATAAATGTTGCGACTGCAGATGGTTGAGCCATGATGACAAAGGGAGGGAGGACTAGTATAGGCTGGAGACCATTATGAGACACACTAAAGGTTTTTAGGTGACGTATTTAGGGTGATATTCAGGATAGGCTACACAAAGTACAGTTGTGTACACTTAACATAAATGTAGATGTTAGAGTGTATTCACTGTTGCAGTCGTCACACTTGGGTTATCTGCCTGCAGGTAGCCTTCAGTCGGCCCGAATACCAGAGTCTTAGGAGTTTTGCGTCGGTTGCTGTCGCTTCTTCCATGATGTCAGGCAGTCAGAGGTACAAAACAGCCAGCCGACACCATTACATCAGTTTTTCTTGCCCCAAATGTCAGGAGCCCCAAAAATAGGAAGCTAGTATATGGTGGGGAACTCCACCAGTAAAAAGTAAATACCAATGCCATAGGAATGGCCATAAAGAGGAGAGGTAGAAAGATAGAGAAAACCAGGGGGCTGGAGGGAGGGAAACCAGGACTGCAGCAGTGAATACACTCCAATATCTACATTTATGGCAACTGTACACAACTGTACTGTGTTCTTCATGTTTCACGGTTGCAGTCATCACACTTGGGTTGATTCCCAAAGCTGAGAAAGGGTGGAGGCAGTCAAGAAGTGTTGGAGGTGGCTAGCAGACCTTGCAAGACTGCTGTAGCAAACTCAGCTCTGGATTTGGAAAAGATTGGTAAATTGTAATGCTTGAAGGTTTGTACAGAACTCGAGGTTGCAGCTTCCAGGATGTCTCTGGTACGGACTCCCCTGAGAAATGCTGTAGAGGTGGAAGTAGGCCTAATGGAATGTGGTCTGATCCCTGTGAGGTAGGTTTTCCATGGTGCTTGTAGCAGAAATGGATGCAATGTGCTATCCATTTGGAAATAGTTTGCTTCGAAATGGCCTTAACGTCTGCCCCTGTAGCAAAGTTGATTAGCAGCTGGTCAGATTTTTCTGAAGGGTTTAGTCCTGTCAAGGTAGAACCTCAGCTGTCTGTGCACATCCAAGGAGTGCAGGATCATTTCCCCTTTATTCTGAGGGTTAGGGAAAAAGGTAGGTACATGGATGGATTGGTTTAGAGCCACACTAGACACTATCTAAGGCATAAAGGATGGCTTAGTCCTGAGGGAAACCCTGTCAGCATGGAAAATAATGAAGGGTTCCACAGCCATATGTGGTTGTAACTCACTCTTCTTGATGAAGTTATGGCTAAAAGCAAGGTTGTTTTCCAAGAGAGGAATTTTAACTCTGCTGAAGCTGCAGGTCCCAAAGGGGGTAGTGTGAGCTTTTCCAGTAGAAAGTTAAGGTCCCTGGCAGAGGTGGGTGCTCTCCTATGGGCCTTCAGTTGTTAGCCTCTCTCAGGAACTGTTTGAGATTGAGAAAATAGAGGTGGCTCAGTATTATCATGAGCTGAGATAGCAGAGGCACGAATCTTAATGGAGAAGCATAGGCCTCTGTTCTGCTAGGTAATCCAGGATTAGAGGTAAGGAGGGCACAGCTGTGTCCTTCCCTTGAGACTGATTACAAGAACAATATATTTTCCACTTTTCAGCTTAGGATTTCCTAGTACTAGGTGTTCTGGCTTCAAGAATGACGTCCAGCACCTGTTTGCTGAGGGTTGCTGGTAGAGTATATTCAGGGGATAAGCCAGGCTATTTGTACGGATTGCAATTATGGATGCAAAATCTATCCCTCCTGCTGTGACAGCAAGGTAGGAGTCTGGTGAAGGTGTCAGGGTGGCACTGTTGTCAGACTGCACAAGAGTGGGTACCAGTGCTGGTGTGGCCAGTCTGGGGCAATAAGAATTGCCTCTTAGTCTGCCCTGTTTTATCTTGAGTATGACTTTTGAGAGGAGGGGCAAAGGGGAAAAGGCATAAATAAAGAGGTTTTCCCATTGAAAGGTTAAAGCGTTCACCTTCCAGGCCCTGCTGTAAGGGTTCCTGGTGCAGAATTTGCTCAACTGGTGGTTCTCGGGTGACGCAAATAGGTCCACCTCTGGTGTCTCCAACCTCTGGATCAGAAGGTTGAAGGTGTTGGGCTCCAATTTCCACTCGTGTGGGTCTAGGACATTTCTTCTCAAGTCGTCTGCCAGTGAATTTTGTTTACCTGGCAGGAAATGAGCTTGTAGATGCACCTGGTTGCGCAATGCTGGGTTCCACAGGGCCATGGCTAACCTGCAGAGTGGGTTCCCCCCTGCTTGTTTATGTACCACATAACTGTGGTGTTGTCTGTTTTTATGAGCAGTTGTCCTGGAAGGATTTTGTATGTGAAGGCTGTCAGAGCATTCTGTACAGCTAACATCTCTTTTTCACTGATGTGCAGGAGAATCTGGGTTGGGCTCCAGTGTCCTTAAATGCATTTTCCTGCCATGTGAGCCCCCATGCATAGTCTGATGTGTCTGTTGTCAGGGTTTGGGCGGCGAGGGGTTGAGTGAAAAGCAGTCCCTTGTTGTGGTTGCATGTTGCTGCCCACCAAAAAAACTCTGCCCTTAGACAAGGTGCAATTGGAATGGCTGTTTCCAGGTCCTGAGAATGCTGGCACCAAAAACTTTTCAAGTACCACTGAAGTTTCCTCATATGCAGTCTTGCATATGGAATTAGCAGAATACATGAGGCCATGAACCCTAAGGCTTCAGTATTTGTCTTGCAGATAGCTGTGTTCTGGTGGCCATTTGTTTGAAGTAGTTTGTCAAATAGACCTGTTTTTCTGAGGTGAGAAATGCCATCTGGGAAGTTATGTCCAAGCTTGCTTCCAGGAATACAATCTTTTGACTGGTTACCAGTTGTGATTTCTTTCGTTGATTGTGTACCCTAATGAAGTGAGAAGGCTTTTTACAAATGCCAGGTGCTGAAGTAGCAATTCCTAACTGTCCACCTGAATCAGGCAGTCGTCCAAGTATGGGAAAATTTGGATATTTCTCTGCCTGCAGTATGCAATAGCTGGAACCAAGCACATTGTGACTCCTTTGGGCGCAGGAGATAAGCCAAAGGGAAGTGCAAAGAACTGACAGTGCATATGGCCTGCCCTGAAGTGAAGACATTTTCTGCAAGACTCCCTTACTGGGATGTGCAAATAAGCTTCTTTTAAGTCTAGAGTGACTAACCATGCATCCTTGGCTAGCATGGGGAAAAGATTTTGCAAGGTAAGCCTCGAACTTTGGGACCACCAGAAACGTGTTAAGAGTTGATAGATCCAGGACTGGGTGCCAAGAGCCCTCTTTTCTGGGCACCAGGAAAAGTCTACCCCCTTTGTTCTACTGGAACATGCTGAACATCTCTGATGTTGAGCAGAGAAAGTACTTGCTTTTGAGCATCTGCCCACTGATTTGGAGAAAGGTCTGGAAACCCGCTTGGGGTTTTCAGAGTGAGGAAGTAGAATCTGTACCCCTGTGATACAATGTTTAGGACCCATCTTGTCTTGCGTAATAGGCATCCAGTTTTTTGCATGAAGGGCAAGTTTTCCTTCTAAGGGCACAAGTACTTGGGCAGGGCTGGGAAGGATAATTGAAAAGTCATTGTGAACTTTTTCCATCAGGGGGCGGCTTACCACTCCCTGTTTTTGAGGTTGGAACATTCCATTGTTTAGATCTCTGCATACCCTGAGACTGTAGTCTGGGTGGCCTGTTTCCCCTGGGTTTGGTCTGAGAAGGCCTGGAAGGGGCTGGAAAAGACCAGTTTTTAGAAGGCCAATGCCTACTGAATTTAGGTGGTTGAACTTGTATGAATTCTTTAACAGTTTGCATGGATTTAGCTTTTTCTTCCATCTTTTTTAGAACAACTTCTGCTCTGACACCAAATAAACAGTCCTTATTTAAAGAAGCATCTAGTAATTTGGATTTGATATGATCTGGCAAGGTCTGTTCCTTCAGTATGCCTTCTCAGTACAGACCCAGTGACTGCAGCCCAGCAAGATGCTTCTATGGCATCAAAGCCACACTGCAAAGTATGCTTACTAACCTGATTTGCAGAATGCATTAACTGTTGTAAATCTTTATTCTCTGCACAATCTGGAAGTAACACCATTTTTTGTTTAATTAGTTCCATAACATGCTGCCGGTACTTCAACATGTGAAACTAGCAATTCAATGCTCTGATGGTAAGAGTAGCAGAGGTATATACTTTTTTACCCCATCTTTCTAAAGATCTAGAATCCCTGTCTGAAGGGGTAGGATTTTTGGCTTTAGTAGCCTTAATACCTTTAGGTCCCTGGGAAATCGTCTCTGGATCCGTAGCAGGATTCTTGAACAGAAATTTGTGGGAATCAGGTACTCTGTAGTACCTGTCAGGTTTCCCAGGGCCTGGGGGTAGAGTATCTGGAGTAGTCTGGATTCCATAAATCATCATCTACCACATCCAGGACAGGGGGTACAGCTAGAGGACTGTGCTGAGGCAACTCTAAAAATTCTCTGAGTCTCTTTTTGGACTTAGGGTAGCCCTGGCATTCCCAGCAGAAAGGCTCTTTTAAAGTATGCAAGGTTTCACTACAAGAAAAGTAATCTGGAGGGGAGGCAGAGGGAATGGATTCCTCTGCATCAGAATCCTCATAGGTTGATAAAGTCATGTCCTGATAATCAGAAAGGTCAGATTCATCAGACTCCTGGTCTGTAGAATCAGAAAGTAACTCAATTCTTTGTCTCTCTTAGCAGGGGAAGGCTGGCTTCCCCTAATTAATGTAATAAGGTCTTCAGCCAGTCTAAGCATTTGTTTTTGCGGCATAGGAACTTGAGCATGCACTTTGGCCATCTGTTTTCTAGGCGTAGTGTGTACTTTGGGCCTCAGAAATTCGGTAGTTTCAGCTAAAAACGAGGTTGTCCGTTTAATTCGATCATTGGTAGGGTGGAATACACCCTCAGAAGCCAGTGCCTGCACAGTGGCTCAGGACCCATTCAAGGTAGAGACATCCGCAGGTTCCACAGTCGAAGAAGCATCTCGCGGCATACCAGACTCAGAATGGTTCTTAGCAGAGGCCCGCAAATCTATACAAGCAGGCATCAGGGGCTGCAAAGGTGCCTCACTGAGTACCGGCGGACTGGCGACTAGCTTAATGGAAGCGTTGTCGGCGGTTTTGGACCTATGCGGTCTTTATCTTTACATTTTTCGGAAGGTCGGTAGTCGGATGACTTATCAAAGCCATTTTGGAATATGGAGAACAAGAGCGAAAGAATTTAGTTGGGAGGGTGGCCTAATGGTTAAGGTGTTTGCCTTACAAACACAACGTGCAGGGTTTGAGTCTCACAAGGGATAACTGGGTAGGCTTAAAATGACTCGCAAGGGCAGTTAGCTTAGTACTAATCTATCAACCTATGAACCTAGCAACAAAGATAGCCCGACGAACAGTTCGGGCATTAGGAACGTCATGGTCTAGGCCTAGACAGGTGACGCAGTAAGAATGAAAATCTCTATGACGTATTGCACAGGCAGGTCAATTGTTAACTTTTTCTGACGTCTGTTAGAGCAAGAAAAAAGGATCCCCTACGGGTACTTGTTTTAGAAGACTTCAGGATTACAAACTTGAAAAATGAAAATTTCAGGTAGCAGCTGACTGGCACTTGCGAACTGCTTCTGCGTCAGGCTCTCGCGTGGCAAGAAAAGCTGATGTAATGGCTTCAGCTGCCTGTTTTATACCCTTGACGACCTTAAGTCATGGAAGAAGTGACAGCAACCAACACAGAAATCCTAAGACTCTGGTATTTGGGCCGACTGAGGGCTACCTGTAGGCAAATAACCCAAGTGTGATGACTGCAACAATGAACACGAAGAACATCAGCCAATCTCGCAGTACTTAGTGAAAAGATGGAATTAGTACATCATACAAAGTACAGACAATTTACCACAGATAATCTGTACAGTTACAGCTCCTGGTACTATTGAAGTCACTTGTGCCCAGTGTGATACAGATTTCCACACAATGCAGAATAGTGTGTGACCATGTATTTTTTTTGTCTGCCCAATATTGCATCCCTACCTCCCCAACACACAGATACAAACCCTCCAAAATAATCCTTGGCAGTGCAGTGAAAATTAAATTTGCAATTGTCGAGTGCAGGCTATGCCTCCAGAAGCTGATGCTGCAACACATTCGTGTCATCATTTGGTCATCATTTCCAACATCCAGCAGAAAGTACAGTTGGGTACACTTACCATAGATGTAGATGTTAAAGTGTATTCCCTGTCGCAGTCATTACATTTGGGTTATCTGCTTGCAGGTTGCCCTCAGTCGGTCTGATTAACAAAGTCTTGGGTCCTGCATCAGTTGCTGTCCCTTCTTCCATGACGCCAGGTCATCAGGGGTATAAAACATGCAGCCAACGCCATTACATCAGTTTTTCTTGCCCTAGATGTCAGGTGCCCCCCTAATGAGAAGCAATTAAACATAAAAGCACAAAGATATACCTTCAACAAAAAAGCAAATACACCAAAAGGGCTTTTAAGCATAGTAAAGGAAAGTAGAGGTATAGCCAAAAGTTAGGGGGCTGGAGGGAGGGTAACCAGGTCTGCAACAGTGAATACACTCAAACATCTACATTTATAGTAAGTGTACATAACTGTACTATGATCTTCGTGTTTCACTGTTGCAGTCATTACATTTGGGTAGATTCCCAAAGCTATGGTTGGGAGGAGGAATTTAGATAGCATTAGGGCCAGATATAAGGCCCTGCAAGACTGCAGTGGCAAAGCCAGCTCTGGATTTAGAGACAACTGGCAAATGTTAATGCTTGGTGAAAGTAAGTACAGAACTCCGTAGCAGCTTTTAGGATGTCCCTGGTAGGGACGCCTCTGAGAAAGGCTGTAGAGGTAAGATGCAGCCCTGGTGGAGTGAGGTCTGATCCCCTGGGGGATAGGTTTTCCATGGTGCCTATAGCAGAAATGAATGCAATGGCTTATCCATTTAGAAATGGTTTGCTTTGAAATAGCCTTACCCTCTGCCCCTCCAGCAAATGCCAGCACCAGTTGTTCAGATTTCCTTTGAGGTTTAGTCCTGTCCAATTAGAATCTAAGTTGTCTGTGCACATCTAAGGAATGCAGTATCCGTTCCCCTTTATTCTGTGGACTGGGAAAGAAGGTTGGCAAATGAATGGACTGATTAAAAGCCACACTGCATACCACCTTGGGCATGAAGGATGGAATGGTTCTGAGGGACACCCTGTCCGCATGGAAGATGATGGAAGGCTCCACTACCATAAGTGCCTGTAATTCAGATACCCTTCTAGCTGAAGTGATTGCTAAAAGGAAAACTGTTTTCCAAGAAAGAAATTTTAAGTCTGCAGTAGCTGCTGGCTCGAAAGGAGGTAGAGTGAGTTTCTCCAAGACAAAGTTAAGGTCCTAGGCTGGCGTTGGAGCTCTCCTGGGGGGTCTCAAATCTTTGGCCCCTCTGAGGAACTGCTTGAGCAGTGCATGAGAGAAGAGGGGAGGTTCTGTGTTATAACGAGCCTGAAATGGCTGAGGCGTGGATTTTAATGGAGGAAAAAAGACAGGCCCTTGTGAAGCATCTCGCTTAAGTATTGTGAAATCTGAGGTAAATTGGGCGCTGCTGTGCTCATCCCATAAGACTGGTTCCAGGCATAGAATCTTTTCCATTTTTCAGCATAGGATTTTCTAGTACTAGGCCTCTTTGCCTCTAAAATGATAGCCATCACAGGTTTGCTGAGGAATGGTAAAGGAGAAATTAAGTAATTAACCAGGCTGCAAGGTTCAGTGTTGGAAGCTGAGGGTGCAGAACCTGGTTCTCCTGCTGAGACACCAGGGAAGGAGTCTGAGGCAGGTGCCATGGAGATAACCGTGACTCACTGCGCAGAAGGGTGTACCAGTGTTGGCGGGGCCAGTCTGGAGCAATCAAAATCATCCTTGGTTTGTCCTGTTTGATTTTTAGTAGTACTTTGGAGAGCAGATGCAGAGGGGAGAAGGCATAGACCGATAGGTTTTTCCAACTGAAGGACAGAGCATCCACTTTCCAGGCTTGTTTGTGGGGAGTCCTTGTGCAAAATTTGTCCAATTGGTAGTTCTGCGGAGAGGCAAACAGGTCTACATCTGGGCTCCCCCATTTGCTTGTCAACATGTTGAAAATCCTTGGTTCCAGTTTCCACTCATGTGGGTCCATGAGGTTTCTGCTTAGTCCATCTGCCTGTGTATTTAATTTTCCTGGCAGGAATTGAGCTTGTAGGTGCACTTGGTCGCTCAAGGCGGTGTTCCACAATGCCATGGCTAGTCTGCAGAGGGCGTAAGAATGTGTATACCCTGCTTGTTTATGTACCACATAACATTGGTGTTGTACGTCTTTACCATTGGTTGTCCTGGAAGAATGTGGTCCTTGTAAGTTGTCAGAGCATTCTGTACAGCTAACATTTCTTTTTGAGTGATATGCAGGTGCATTTGACTTGAGTTCCATTTGCCCTGAATGCACTTCCCTGTCAGATGAGCCCCTCATGCATAGTCTGATGCATCTGTTATGGTTTGGGCGGCAGGGGGTGGTGTGAAAGGTAGTCCCTTGTTTTGGTGGCAGGTCTCTGCCCACCAAAAGAACTCTAGGCTTAGGCAAGGTAAGATAGGAATCATTGTTTCTAGCTCTTGAGAATGTTGACACCATATGTTTTTTTAGATACCACTGTAGATTCCTCATATGCAGTCTTGCATATGGAATTAGAAGAATGCAGGAGGCCATGAACCCCAAAGGCTTGCAGTATTTGTCTTGCAGATAGCAGGGTTTTTGTGGCCACTTGTTTGAAGTAGGTTGTCAAATAAATTTGCTTTTCTGGCGTGAGGTAAGCCATCTGGGAAGCCGTATTCAAGCTTGCTCCCAGAAATACAATTTGTTGACAGGGTACCAGGTGTAATTTCTTTTAGTTTATGGTGTACCCCAGACAAGTCAGTACCTTTTTTACAAAGGCCAGATGATTCAAACGTATGTCCTGGCTTTCTGCCCGAATTTGACAATCGTCCAGGTATGGGTATATTTGAATATGTCTTTGCCTGCAAAATGCAATAACTGGAGCTAGTTACTTTGTGAATACCCTGGGCGCAGTAGATAAGCCAAAGGGCAGTGCAGAGAACTGATGGTGCGTGTAGCCTGCTTTGAAGCGTTGGTATCTTCTGCAAGATTCCCTGATTGGGGTGTACAGGTATGCTTCTTTTAAATCTAGTGATGCCAACCAGACATCTTTACCTAGCATAGGAAGTAATTGGTGAAGAGTCAGCATCTTGAATTTTGGAATCTCCAAAAAGGTGTTTAGAGTAGACAAGTCCAGGACAGGACGCCATGAATTGTCTTTTCTGGGTACCAGGAAAAGTCTCTAGTAGAAACCTTGTCCCTTTTCCTCTTCTGGTACCAGCTGAATAGCCCCCATGCTTAAGAAAGTACTTGTTTTTGGGCCTCTGCCCACTGATTTGTGGGTAGGTCTGGCCACCCACTTGGTGTTGGCAACGTGTGAAAGTGAAATCTGTATCCCTGGGCCACTATATTTAAAACCCATTTGTCCTGGGTAATGAGTTCCCAATTCTTTGCATGAAGAGCAATCGTTCCCCCCAAAGGGGCAGTCAGTTGATAAGTGCTTGGAAATTTTAAAAGGAAGTCATTGAGACAGTTTACCACAGGGGGGAGTCTTATTACTCCCATATTTGGAAGTGGAGGCCCCCCACTGCTTAGTTCTGAGAGTCTCCTGGGACTAAAACCTGGGATTTTTGCTGCGTCTGGGTTTGGCTTGAGAAGACCTGGAAGGGGCTGGAAAGGACCAATTCTTTGAGGGCCAGTGCCTACTAAAATCTAGGAGGCTGAACTTGTAAAAAAATATTTAACAGTTTGCATAGATTTAGCTTTATCTTCCATCTTTTTAAGAACTTCCTCAGCCTTGTTGCCAAACAGGCAGTCCTGATTTAAAGGAGCATCCAACAATTTAGCCTGAACATGATCAGGCAAAGATTGCTCCTTAAGCCAAGCATGCCTTCTGAGCACAGACCCAGTAACAGCAGCCCTGCAAGAGGCCTCTAATGAATCAAAACCACATTGCAAAGTATGTTTTCCAACTTGTTCGGCAGAATGCATTAAATCCTGTAATTCTATATTTTCCACACAGTCAGGAATCAACATCATTTTCTGTTTAAGCAGTCCAATAACATGCTGCTGATATTTTAACATATGAAACTGGCAGTCTAAAGCCCTAATGGCCAAGGTTGCAAAAATGTAAACCTTCTTACCCCATCTATCCAGTGCCCTGGAGTCTCTATCAGAAGGGGTAGTATTTTTAGCAGTAGAAGCCTTAATGCCCTTGAGCCCCTGTGAAATAGTCTCTGGATCTGCAATAGGATTTTTGAAAAGGAACTTGTGGGACTCGGGGACCCTGTAGTGTCCGTCAGGTTTTCTGGGAGCAGGAGGCAGGGAATGAGGTGCCAAACTAGATTCTGAGAAAGCATCAACAATGTCTAGTACAGGAGGAACAGCTAAAGGCTTATGCGGAGGTAGGAGAAGGAAATTCCTAAGCCTCTTTTTTGAATCAGAAAAATCCTGGCTTTCCCAGAGGAAATGCTCCATTAGAGTATGTAAGGTTTCTCCAAAAGAAAAATCCTCAGGAGGGGAAGCAGAGGGAATAGAGTCCTCTGCATCAGAATCCTCATAATTAGGTAAGGGCAAATCCAGACAATCAGAAGAGTCAGAAAAAACAGAATCCTGATCAGAAGATTTATAATCAACCTCAGTCCTAGGCCTCTTAGAAGGGGGTGGGGGGTTTGGCTACCCCTGATTAGAGTTATTAGATCTTCAGCCA
Source organism: Protopterus annectens (assembly GCF_019279795.1). NCBI lineage: Eukaryota > Metazoa > Chordata > Ceratodontiformes > Protopteridae > Protopterus > Protopterus annectens. Next base: position 1,620,058,243 of record NC_056731.1, read on the forward strand.
TTCTTATTTGTTTTTTTAGGCATAAGGGCCTGAGCAAGTGGCCTGGGTGTTGGTTTTTTAGACATGGATCGAGATTTAGGCCTAAGTAATGAAGGAGGAGTCGATTTAATATCCAAGTCTGTAGGCCTGAATACACCCTCAGAAGCCAGTGGCTGTACAGCGGCTCCAAACCCATCCAAGGTAGACACATCCGCGGGTTCCATAGTTGAAGTATCTAGTGGCATACTGGACTCCGAATGGGTCTCAGTAGAGGCCTGCGAATCAGACGTAGCGGGTATCAGGGGCTGTGAAAGCGTCTAAGTACCGGTGAACTGGCGACTGGCTTAGGAGAAGCATCGGCGGCAGTTTTGGACCTTGGCGGCCTGTCTCTGTCTTTATCTTTGCGTTTTTTCGGAATCACGGTAGTCGGATGGCTAACGGCCGACATTTCTGAATAATTAAACAGAGAACCGAATATTTAGAGGCGAAAATATACCGACGACGGATAGTGCACTGATTAAATAAAGCACAAAACCGACAGCAGGGTAGCTCATGGTCAGGGCCTAGGCAAGGAATACAGTACGAATGAAAATCTGAGGTATTTGCTTTCCACAAGTAATGTAATTAACAACTTTTACTGACATCGGTAAGGACCAAGAAAAAGTTTCCCCAACGGGGTACTTAGCTTTAGTTGAAAACTTCGGTTCTGAAACTCGAAAACGAAAATTTCAAGAGTCTGCCGACCGGCACTTGTGAAATACTTCTGCTTCGGGCACCACACAGCAAGAAAGACTGATGTAATGGCGTCTGCTGCATGTTTTATACCCCTGACAACCTGACGTCATGGAAGAAGGGACAGCAACCGACGCAGGACCCAAGACTTTGTTAATCAGGCCAACTGAGGGCAACCTGCAAGCAGATAACCCAAATGTAATGACTGCAACAGTGAAACACGAAGAACATCTACTACTGTTTGAGCAGGCCCATACGCATTTTCAAGTGAGCAGGCACAACCTTGTCATTCTTCTCCTTCTCAACAAGCTGTCCGAAGAATGACCTGCTCCTCCATCCACAGCTGCCACTACCACAGACAGGCAGATATCCTGCCTGTGTCAACTAATACAAATTAAAAAGGGAGGGGACTGACAGACAAGTATAAACACTGCTGTAGTAATTACGTTACATAAATGTTTCCACAAATGTCTCAAAAGTAAACAAAATAAATGCCTAATTATATTAAATGGTTATGGGACACACTTCATAGAAGGCTGGTGGGGGAAACTAATATGTATGTGGGGCAGGGCTCTACATGGTTAGATGGACAGGAAACTAAATAGCAAGAAGCAGAAGGTGACAGAGAACTACCCGTGTGCCACAGGGTTTAAGGGGTTTAAGTGCTACAGATATTTCATATAACTGTTGCAATTCATTTTAGGAATTGTAAAATATAAAGTCCGCTTGTATGTATACAATAGGATGATCACCAAGATAGTATTGTCTGTGTGATGAGGACTGTGCAACAAATGTGTTCAGTGAACTAACAGGTGATATTGTAGACCTTACGATAAAAAATACAAAGCTACTCTGTGATGCTGAGGGATAATGCCCTGGCAACAAACATATTACTGAAGTTGAAATATTGTCTCAAGGGCTGGAAAAGTTAGACCGGAAGGGTAAAGGAAGTGGCAAATACCAGCTCCCTTACCCTAGTAGGAGGGATCCATTTTCAAGTGGTTGTTTTGCCATATGCAGGTGGACACTTGCATGTAAAACAGCTATAACCACAGACATAGGCTTACCTTAGCTAGCCAGTGATGGCAGCACTCGTTACAATGTGGGTGGAAGCATTCACATGGAGGAGTGGGGGGGGTAGGCCCTTATGGTGAAGGGGGTCCCACTTCAACTACACCAAAGGGGATTAGGGACAAACAGAAAACCCTCTGATGGATGGCTGACTGATAGAGAAAAATGGGCTGAATGATCACTGGAGGCTGTTAGATGTCACATGGCAAGAAAATAAGAGAAGTTAAAAAAGTAAGTGCAAGTAAAGTGGTGGCAGGTGAAAGTGTAGTTAAGCAGCATAGATTAGTGGTATGTAGAATGACGTTGGTGATCAAGAAGAGGAGGAGGAATGTGAAAGCTGTGCCAAGGATTAAATGGTGGAAGTTAAAAAAGGGTGATTGTGAAGTGGAGTTTAGGGAAGAGTTAAGACAGGCACTGGGAGGCAGTGGAGAGTTACCGAATAGCTGGGTAACTACAGCAGAACTAGTAAGGGTGACTGCTAGAAAGGTGCTTGGTGTGACATCTGGACAGAGGAAGGAGGACAAGGAGACCTGGTGGTGGAATGAGGAAGTACAGGAGAGTATACAGAGGAAGAGGCTGGTGAAGAAGAAGTGGGATTGTCAAAGAGATGAAGAAAGTAGACATGAGTATAAGGAGATGAGGCATGGCAAAGAGAGAGGTGGCAAAAGCTAAGGATAGGGCATATGGAGAGTTGTACGAGAGATTGGACACTAAAGAGGGAGAAAAGGACCTGTACCGATTAGCTAGACAGAGGGACAGAGCTGGGAAAGATGTGCAGCATGTAAGGGTGATAAAGGATAGTGAGGGAAAGGTACTCACAAGAGAGGAGATTGTGTTGAGTAGATGGAAAGAGTATTTTGAGAGGCTGATGAATGAAGAGAATGAGAGAGAGAGAAGGTTGGATGATGTGGGATAGTGAATCAGGAAGTGAAACAGATTAGCAAGGAGGAAGTAAGGGCAGCTATGAAGAGGATGAAGAATGGAAAGGCTGTTGGCCCAGATGACATACCAATGGAAGCATGGAGGTGCTTAGGAGAAATGGCAGTGGAATTTCTAACTAGATTGTTTAATGAAATTTTGGAAAGTCAGAGGATGCCTGAGGAGTGGAGAAAAAGTGTTTTGGTACCTATCTTTAAGAATAAGGGTGATGTGCAGAGCTGCAGTAACTACAGAGGGATAAAACTGATTAGTCACAGCTTGAAGTTATGGGAAAGAGTAGTGGAAGCAAGGTTAAGAAGGGAGGTGATGATTAGTGATCAGCAGTATGGTTTCATGCCAGGAAAGAGCACTACAGATGCAATGTTTGCTCTGAGAGTGTTGATGGAGAAATACAGAGAAGGTCAGAAGGAGTTGCATTGCGTCTTTGTAGACTTGGAGAAAGCATATGACAGGGTGCCTAGAGAAGAGTTGTGGTATTGTATGAGGAAGTCGGGAGTGGCAGAGAAGTACGTAAGAGTGGTACAGGATATGCGAGGGTAGTGTGACAGTGGTGAGGACTGCAGTGGGAGTGACAGATCCGTTTAAGGTGGAGGTGGGATTACATCAAGGATCAGCTCTGAGTCCTTTCTTATTTGCAGTGGTGATGGACAGGTTGACAGATGAGATCAGACAGGAGGCCCGTGGACTATGATGTTTGCAGATGACATTGTGATCTGTAGTGAGAGTAGGAATCAGGTTGAGGAGACTCTGGAGAGGTGGAGATATGCTCTAGAGAGCAGAGGAATGAGGGTCAGCAGGGCTAAGACAGAATATATGTGTGTAAATGAGAGGGAGGGTAGAGGAATGGTGAGGATGCAGGGAGTAGAGTTGGTAAAGGTGGACGAGTTTAAGTACTTGGGATCAACAGTTCAGAGTAATGGTGAATGTGGAAGAGAGGTGAAGAAGAGAGTACAGGCAGGGTGGAATGGGTGGAGAAGAGTGTCAGGAGTGATTTGTGACAGACGGTATCCGTAAGAGTGAAAGGAAGGTCTACAAGAGTGTAGTGAGACCAGCTATGTTATATGGGTTGGAGACAGTGGCATTGACAAAAGGCAGGAGTCAGAGCTGGATGTGGCAGAGTTAAAGATGTTAAGATTTGCAATCGGTGTGACTAGGATGGATAGGATTAGGAATCGGTATATTAGAGGGTCAGCTCATGTTGGACAGTTTGGAGACAAAGCAAGAGAGACGAGATTGCGTTGGTTTGGACATGTGCTGAGGAGGGATGATGGGTATACTGGGAAAAAGATGCTAAGGATGGAGCTGCCAGGTAAGAGGAATAGAGGAAGGCCTAAGATAAGGTTTATGGACGTGGTGAGAGAGGACATGCAGGCGGTTGGTGTGACAGAGCAAGATGCAGAGGATAGGAAGAAATGGAAAGAGATGATCCGCTGTGGCGACCCCTAACGGGAAAAGCCGAAAGAGAGGAAAAAAAAAAAAGTAAGTGCAAGGCCATGACCTGGGAATACAATGGGAATAAAAGAATTGTGTGGTTATAACCACTATTTGACCACATTATTCATTATAATATCAATGGTCAAAGGAGGCAGTCAGAAGGAAGATGAGGTGTGTGGTTATGTTCGTGAAATTTGCAGATGCTAAGGATATCCTTTCACTGTAAAGGCCACTGGTAAGGACATACCCAGATATTCAGTCTGGTTCTCATATTCAAACATAGGAGATCAAAATGGTATACAACACAAAATAAATAATTATAAAAGTCCTGAGGGGATACATTTGTTGAGAATTAATACCAGGTACTGTACACAATGAAAAAGACAAAAAGCAGGATACAACATGGATAAATGACCAACAAAGGCAAGTGACAAGATTGGAACTGAATAGGGAAAGGGTTGACATCCAGGAGTAGAAGTTGGAAAAATGAACACACCAAGACCGACTTAAGAAAATACTACTTCACAGAAAAGTTACTGAGGACCTGGAAAACAAGACCACACGAAGTGGTAGCATGTGGATCAACAGGTCTCCAGACTGTCAGTGAAAAATGGAAGAATGGACACTACAGGGGAAGGGAAGTTTTTAACTGCATAACAACTAGCTACTGCACTAAAATTAGACCAAAACTAAAGTACAGTTTTGTACCTACCATAAATGTAGATGTTCGAGTGCTCATACAGCTGCAGTCATAACAAATGGGTTATCCTGTCGTCAGGCGGGTCCTCGGTCGGCCGAATTCCAAAGTCTAGGTCCGGCGTCAGTTGCCGTCGCTTCTTCCCTGACGTCAGTGCGGCAGGGGTACAAAAGAGGCAGCCAACGCCATTTTCTTCAGTTTTTCTTGCCCCAGATTGTCAGGTGCCCCCAGAAGGAAGGCAAACATAATGTTATGCAAAGATGCAATGTTGATAAATCAAAAACAGTAGCTGCAAGCAAATACACCATAAAAGAATACCCCAAAAAGGTTGTATGAAAAGTGTTTGTCATAAGGCCTGTCAAGAGGGGATGGAGGGAGGGCAACCTGGACTGCAGCTGTATGAGCACTCGAACATCTACATTTATGGTAGGTACAAAACTGTACTATGTTCATCGTGCATACAGCTGCAGTCATAACAGATGGGTAGAATCCCAAAGCTAAGTAAGGGTGGTAGGCACTAAGTGGAACTAGGAGGGGCTAGGATGCCCTGCAGGACTGCTGTGGCAAAGCCCGCTCTAGATTTTGAGTATAGTGGGAGGTGATAGTGTTTGGAGAAAGTGTGCACTGAACTCCAGGTGGCTGCTTCCAAAATGTCCTTGGTAGGGACCCCCCTGAGGAAGGCTGCAGAGGTAGCTGTGGCTCTGGTGGAGTGGAACCTGATGCATGCAGGCACAGTTTTTCCATGAAATGAGTAACAAAATTGTATGCAGTGGGCTTATCCATTTTGAAATTGTCTGTTTGGAAATAGCCTTTCCTTGAGCACCTGCAGCATAGGACACAAAGAGTTGCTCAGATTTCCTGAATGGCTTTGTCCTGTCCAAGTAGTAATGAAGTTGTCTGTGAATGTCCAAGGAATGTAGTAGTATTTCCCCTTTGTTTTGAGGATTAGGATAAAAGGTAGGTAAGTGGATAGTCTGATTCAAAGCTACACTGGATACTACCTTTGGCATAAAGGTAGGGTTGGTTCGTAAGGAAACTCTGTCCTGATGGAAAATGATGAATGGTTGCACAGCCATGAGGGCCTGTAGCTCCGAAACCCTGCGAGCTGAGGTGATAGCCAGAAGAAAGGCTGTTTTCCATGACAAGTACTGTAAACTCTGATGAAGAAGCTGGGTCGAAGGGAGGAAGGGTCAGTTTTCCAATACGAAGTTGAGGTCCCAAGCAGGGACTGGTGGTTTCCTTGGGGGTTTTATATTCTTTGCCCTCTGAGGAACTGTCTTAAGATAGGATGAGAGAATAAAGGAGGATCTGTGTTGTATTGTGCAGAAATGGCTGAAGCGTGGATCTTGATGGAGGAGAAAGAAAGTCCATTGTTTAACATCTCGGCTAAGTACTGTAAAATTTGAGGAATGTTTATTACCCAAGGATTCTGTCCCTTTTCTTGATTCCAGGCACAAAATAGTTTCCATTTGGCGGAGTAGGCCTTTCTAGTAGAAGGTCTTCTGGCCTCCAAGATGACATCCTGCAACTCCTTAGAGAGAAGAAACTGTTGGGAAATCGAGGAATTCTCCATGCAGCTAGATTTAGAGTTTTGAGATGGCTGTGAAGAGTTTTGTAGTTGTGCTGGGACAACAGAAGAGGGACTAGAGGCAGGATCCATGGTGGGGAATGCGTCAGGCTCTTCAGGAGCGGATACCAGTGTTGTCTTGGCCAGTCTGGAGCAATGAGAATCATTTTTGGCCTCTCTGCTCTGGCTTTTAATAGAACTTTGGACAGCAGAGGAAGAGGGGGGAAGGCATAGACTGTCAATGTTGCCCAACTGAAGGAAAGTGCGTCCACTTTCCAGGCCTGTGGATGATAGGTCCTTGAACAAAATTTTTTCAACTGGCAATTTCTGTGGGTAGCAAAGAGATCTATGTCTGGCTGTCCCCATGCCCGAGTTATCTTTGTGAAAACTTGAGGATGCAACTTCCATTCGTGTGGCTCTGTCATATTTCTGCTTAGGTTGTCTGCCAGTGTGTTTTCCTTCCCTGGCAGGAATTGTGCCTGTAGTTGAATTTGCAATTCCAGTGCTGTGCTCCATAGGGTCATGGCTTGCCTGCACAGGGGGTATGAATGAGTTCCCCCGTTTGTTTATGTACCACATCACTGTGGTGTTGTCTGTCCTTATCAATAGTTGGCCTGGATGCAGTAGGTCTTTGAAGGTCATAATAGCCTTTTGCATGGCCAGCATTTCCTTTTGGTTGATGTGAAGGTGCTTATCTTTTCGGGTGCATTTTCCCTGAATGCACTGATCTGTCATGGGTGCTCCCCAGGTGTAGTCTGAGGCGTCTGTTGTCATGATTTGAGTTGCTTGAGGTACACAGAAAGGAAGACCTGTGTTTCTTTGGCAAGCTTGAGCCTACCACAAAATTCCTTTTGAAGGCATGGAATGAGTGGTATAATTGCTTCCAAGCTGTGGCTGTGTTGAGACCATAAGATTTTTAGGTACCATTGAAGTTTCCTCATATGCAGCTTTGCACATGGGATTAGTAGGATGCAAGATGCCATGAATCCCAGAGCCTGCAGGACTTTCCTTGCAATTAGCCTGGTGTAAGTTGCCATTTTTCTGAAGAATTGAGACAGTTGCCCTTGCTTGTCTGGCGTGAGGTAGGCCATCTGGGTGGTTGTATCCAAGCTGGCACCCAGGAAAATTATTTGTTGCGAGGGTATTAGTTTTGCTTTCTTTTTGTTGACATTGTATCCAAGGAAGTTCAACAGTTTTATTACAAACGCCAGGTGCTGCAGTAGTATGTCCTTGCTGTCCGCTTGGATCAGGCAGTCGTCCAGATATGGGTAGATTTGTATCCCTTGTAGTCTGCAAAAGGCGATTACTGATGCCAGGCATTTCGTAAACACTCTGGGCGCAGTAGATAAGCCAAAGGGCAATGCAGAGAATTGGTAATGGGTTGAACCTGCAAGAAATCTGAGGTATCTTCTGCAATCTCGTCTGATAGGGACATGCAGGTATGCCTCCTTGAGGTCCAATGTTACCAGCCAAGACTCCTTGCCCAGCATGGGAAGAAGCTGCTGTAATGTGAGCATCTTGAATTTTGGCACCTGTAGGTATGTGTTTAGGATGGATAGGTCTAAGATAGGTCTCCAATCTCTGTCTTTCCTTGGTACCAGGAATAGTCTGGAATAAAACCCTTGACCTTGTTCTTTTGCAGGTACCTCTTGAATTGCTTTCATGCCCATGAGAGCTGAAATTTGTTTTTGTGCCTCTGCCCTTTGATTTTGTGGCAGGTTTGGCATGCCTCTCAATTTTGGAAGGGTGTGAAAGTGGAACTTGTAGCCTCTGTCTATAATGTCCAGAATCCATTTGTCTCTTGTAACAATATGCCATTTTTTTTGAGAATAGTGTCAGTTTTCCGCCCAAAGGTGCTGCCATTAAAGCTTTGCTTGGCAGGTGTAGGGGGAAGTCATTGTGTCTGTTTTCTAAAAGACTGTGATCTGTCTTCTCCACCTCTTGGGGTTGGTGCTTGCCACTGTCTGGCTCAAAGATACTTGAGGTTGCCCTCTACCCCTTGGACGCCTGTATCTGCCCCTCTGAGGTCTGTCCATGGCTGGAAAGGACCAATTTTTTGAAGGCCAGTTTCTGTTGAAATGTGGAGGCTGTACCTACAGGAAATCTTTCACTGTTTGCATTGATTTTGCTTTTTCCTCCATTTTCTTTAGCACCTCCTCAGCTTTAACACCAAACAATACATCTTTTTGAAGAGGTGCATCTAATAATTTAGCTTTGACATGATCTGGTAAGGTTTGCTCCTTGAGCCAAGCATGCCTACGTATAACAGACCCCATAACAGCAGCTCTACATGAGGCCTCTAAAGCATCAAAACCACACTGCAAGGTAAGTTTACCCACTTGCTCTGCACCATGCAACAAATCCTGCAACTCTTTTAAATCTGGTTGTTCTGGTTGTGTCATCTTGCTTTTCAGCTGAGATATCAAAAACTGTTGATACTTTAACATATGGAACTGACAGTTTAATGCCCTCATGGTTAAAGTGGCCGAGGTGTACACCTTTTTCCCCCACCTTTCTAAAGCTGTGGAATCTCTCTCTGAAGGTAATGGGTTTTTAGCAGTAGAGGCCTTAATTCCCTTGGGACCCTGTGAAATAGTTTCTGGGTCAGCAGTATGGCTTTTGTATAGGAACTGGTGAGAATCAGGAACCCGGTAATACCTGTCTGGTTTAACAGGAGCTGGAGGCAAAGAATCAGGATTAAGGCTGGCTTCTGTGTACACATCATCCAAGATATCTAAAACAGGAGGGATAGCCAGAGGCCTATGCTGGGGGAGCAGAAGAAATTCCCTGAGCCTTTTCTTGGAATCTGAGTAATCTTGGCCTTCCCAGTGAAAGTGTTCCCTCAATGTATGCAGGGTTTCCCCAAAAGAGAAGTCCTCAGGGGGGGGGGAGACCGAGGGAACAGACTCCTCTGCATCAGAATCTTCGAAGGGAGTATAGGCATAATCCTGGTCCTCAGAAAGTTCTGAGGTAATAGAAGCTTGATCTGAGGAAGGGTAGTCTTCCTCTAATCTGGGCCTTTTGTCAGAGGGGGGGTTGATAACCCCTGATAAGAGTAATCAAATCCTCAGCCATTTTAAGCATCTGTTTTTTAGGCATGGTGCCTTGGGAGGGGGTCTGAGGAACCTGTTTTTTGGTTTTCATGGCTGTTTTGGATTTAGTGAAAGCTTTAATAGAGAAGGAGGAAGGCCTGAAGACCCCCTTGAGAAATGGCAGGCCTGTCTAAATTCTGAGTTTCCCCGCCAGGAGTGGTGTCGGTATCTGTAGTAGGAATGGGGGCCGAGGAGCCTGCGACCTCGGGTACTGAAGAGACCGGTAATGCATTGTCATTGGTACTCAGGGGCTGCGTCGGCGCTTCGCTGAGTAACGGAGAACCGGTAGTCGACCTTAGCGTGGTTTCAGTAGGTGGTGCGGACCTCGTATGTCGGTCCTTATCCTTGCGTTTTTTGCTCAAAACTGGAGTTGGAGTATCCGACGACATAATATAATAAAATTTTTTGCCAAAAAAGTGAAGGGCGAACTCCGCCCGACGCTTAATAGTGCGTTTGTTGAATATAGCACAAAAACGGCAGGCCGAGACGTCGTGGTCTGGGCCTAAGCAAGGTATACAGAAAGAGTGGAAATCCTTATGCGTTATTTGCTTCCCACATGAAATGCAATTATTAACTTGGTCTGACATCGGTCTGAGGCAAGAAACGTTTCCCCAACGGGGTACTTAGCTTTCAAGAAGACTTTGGCTGAAATACTTTTGTAAATCTCAGGAGCTGGCCGACCGGCACTTGCAAACTGCTTCTGCTTCGGGCACCGCGCGGCAAGAAAGACTGAAGAAAATGGCATCGGCTGCCTCTTTTGTACCCCTGCCGCACTGACGTCAGGGAAGAAGCGACAACAACCAACGCCGGACCTAGACTTTGGAATTCGGCCGACCGAGGACCCGCCTGACAGCAGGATAACCCATCTGTTATGACTGCAGCTGTATGCACGATGAACATCATACCAGCAATTGTTAGGTTAGCAATCCCTTTTCACTAGACTGTGAAAGTAAGCACAATCTTACGTTTAAGTTATACTTGTTGAGCTTCTCTGAAACTTCTCTTAACCTACAAAAAAAAAAAAAAAAAAACAAACAAATTAGGTTGTCTGAAACAGACCACACCACTGTTTTATCTTCTACAATGAAAAAATAATTTCAGTCACCAGTTAAAAATGAGCAACAGCCACTCCCAACCCCTGGAAGAGTAACGAAGATTAAAGAAGAGGAGGAAAAAAATTAAAAATAATTTAAACCCCCACCAACAGCCCAGCTCATGTGTTTCCCTAATCCAGGGTATTCCTGGGTAGGAGTAAAAGTGCTCGTCATACATATTCATGGCAGTATTTTCACCCTTGCTGGCATCCCAGTAATGAGGCCATTTGGGTACCGCCCCAACCACAAACCCTGGGTGTGGAGCAGGTGACGCACAGGATCTACAACTCCCTGTGTATTCCACCTGTCTCTACACTCAAGCCACTCTCTTCATAAAGGCACACGACTTTCACTCTACTTGTACAAATCTCCTTCTATGAGTAACTTAATAGCTATCTCATCTCCCCTCAACATCCCACAAACCTTTGCTCTACCACTACAATCTCTCCATTCATATCTTCCTGCTAACCTCTCCTACACCATAACTTAGTATCATGGGGAGTAGTAGAAATGAACACAATCTACATTACAGACTGTCACCGATTGCACACATAACATCTTTCCATAACCGTACCCTGTATCATAATATGCCACATCCTACCATTCAGTCTCCTCAAACATCTCCTTCTGCCACTTCTCCACAGCTGCCAATCTACTTACTCCCTCAAGCTATTATTCATCTTTTCAAGATAATATGCATTCAATGTTCATTTAGCCCTCTACCCAACAAACTATGTCCTAATTTGAAATTTAAACAAAAGTTGCCCTACACATCCACCTATACTTCCTTCGGACTATCAACCTTTCTGGAAATGTCCATCCAAATCCAGGCCTGCAACACCATTCAATATACTCCCGCTCTTCGAAAGCCTCCTACTTCGAACAGTACTCGACACACACACAAAACTCTGGCCTGTTTTCACGTATGTTAAAGAAGCATTTCAAACAAGCCAGCTGAAGTCTATGCATATAAAGCTCAGCAACCCCCCCAAAGTCACTACAGTTATAGAGACATGGCTGAAACGAGATAAAAGCTGAAGAAATTCTCCCACTGGATACAATGTCATCAAATCAGGCATAAAAAAAAGACAGACGAGTACAGTGGCAATATTTTACAAAATCAATAACTTCTGTCTCCATACATTAAAACAGATCCCAATCACAAAATATTTACCCTAAAAATCAATAAAAGCGAATAAACACAACAGGAATTTACTTACAACTGAACTACTTTCTTGGTTCTCAACTTCTATTCCTCAGGAAACTGTAAAATTAGGTAATCAAACACTTGACAGACAAAGACAAACTAAGAAATGAATCCACCCGTAATGTCATCAACTTGTGGCTTCTATCAATCTCAACACCAACTAGATAACACACAAAGGAGCATCTACATTAAACTCAATTCTGACTAACATCCAAAGCATTATTACTTCTACAGGCTCACACCTTAAGTAACCATCACCTCCCCAACTTTTACAATCAGAGACAGTATCAATACTCGGAGGTTCCTTCAACACAATCATGTACGTAAACTGTCAACTTTCCAAACAGACACTAGTCTCAAATCTAAAAATCTATCAACTGGAGTGATTACATACCTTCCAACCTGATGATGCAGTATCTCCACTCAATATAATTGTTCCTAAATATTCTAAACAAACTGGCCTTTATCAGTACTAACAGTAACAGTAAAACCTTGCCCAGCTCCATGGCTATAGAGCAAAAAGAAACAATTAATAAAAGGGACAGGGCTTGGAAAACAAAACTGAAGTCAGCTTACTGAAATGTAAGCAACTGGGAAATTTAGCAAAAAACAAAAATCAAAGAAGATAAAATAATGTATTAAATCAAATAGCCACGGTTATTCAAGGGTAAGAAGCTGCTAGCTCAGCTATTAAAATATTTGCTAGCCTTTATGGCACCAATGATTCAAGTGTTGTACATTTAACTAAATACTTAATTTCATTTTGAACTACAACTGTTTACTACTACTATTAAACAATACCTACCTATACTTCTTGTAACTTGTAATTCATTTATTTTTATTGTACAGCTTTTCTCCCCGGGCCTCCGCTGAAAAAGGACCGGTGTCCAGTTGGATTTTCCCGGTCAACAAATGTAAATACATAAATGAATAAATCTATAAACCTTTACACAAGCAACCCTAAATTACTCCGGTCCTCACAAAGTACAGTTGTGTACACTTACCATAAATGTAGATGTTCAAGTGTATTCACTGTTGCAGTCGTCACATTTGGGTTATCCTGCCAGGGGTAGCCCTCAGTCGGCCAAAATACCAGAGGCTTAGTATTTCTGCGTCAGTTGCTGTGGCTCCAGCACTGACGTCAGGTCGTCAGTGGTATAAAATCAGGCAGCTGATGCTATTACATCAGTTTTTCTTGCCCCAACTGTCAAAAGCCCCCAAACAGGGAGCTAGGTTATGGTGAAAGAACACCACCAGTAGAAAGTAAATACCAAAAATTCCCTGTAAGGAGAGAAGAGAGAGAGAGAGAGAGACAAAGGGGGGTGGAAGGGGGGGGGCAGGACTGTAACAGTGAATACACTCTAACATCTACATTTATGGTAAGTGTACATAACTGTACTATGTTCTTCATGTTTCACTGTTGCAGTCATCACATTTGGGTTGATTCCCAAAACTGAAGAAAAGGGTGGAGGCAGTCAAGAAGACTGGGGGCTGGCTAGGATGCCTTGCAAGACTGCGGTGGCAAAGCCTGCCCTGAATTTGGAGAAGATAGGCAGGTAGTAATGCTTGGTGAAGGTATGAACAGAAGTCCAAGTTTCAGCCTCCAGGATGTCCCTGGTGGGGATCCCTCTGAGAAAAGCTGCAGAGGTGGAGGTTGCCCTGGTGGAATGAAAAAAGGATCCCCAATGGGGTACGTAGCTTTAGAATACTTCAACTTCAATTCGGAAATAAAAACTCAGGTAGCAGCTGACCAGCACTTCTGCGAACTGCTTTTGCTTCGGGCTCCTTGGCAAGAAAGACTGATGTAATGGCATCGGCTGCCTGATTTTATACCACTGACGACCTGACATCAGTGCTGGAGCCACAGCAACAGATGCAGAAATACTAAGCCTCTGGTATTCGGGCCGACGGAGGGCTACCCCTGGCAGGATAGCCCAAATGTGAGGACTACAACAGTGAAACACGAAGAGCATAAATCAGCTCCTTCACCAAGGTCAGTCTACTTAACAATGAAAGCAATGTCAGTCAGTTCAACTCTCATTTCATCAATACTGTAACCTCTGTTCTACAAAAATGTTCTTAACTCTCCACCATCCCCTGAAACTGCTCAACACACAAAACTAGATTTCCTACCATACACATCTCTATCAACAAATTTTTCCTCAAGCTTGCCCCAGACAACCTACCAGCAGAATACATCAAGTTTTCAGGTGACACCACTGCTTAACCTGTCTATATAATGATTAACCACTTAAAATCAAGGAAAGCTATGTCCTAAAGCTCTGGAAAAAAAAACATGCACATTGCTTCTGCGTAAAGATGGTGGGAATTCCACAGATCTCTCCAATGTATCAGCTCATCATTCTGTAATCTCTTTCTAAAGTACTGAAAAATGTATTTAAACTCGACTACTTGACCTTCACTCTGATAGCAATCTACTATCTCACACACAGCATGGATTTCATCCAAGCCACAGTAAAAATTTCTGCCCTTCTTAACTTCACCTCCATCGACCAGAGAAGAAATAAAGACAACCTCAAATGCACAACATTCTTAGACCTATTATGAGGCTTTGAAACTGTACCACCACCAACTTCTACTAAATGGGTTGTCTTCAGTTCTAAGGCCACCAGCTCTCTCCTGGTTTAACAATTATCCGTCTGCCAGACATCAGGCCAGTGGGTGTCCCCGAAGGGTCTATTCTGAGCTTGATCCTATTTAACATATTCATAAACAACCTAGACAGTGCAAGCAAACATTCTACCATCATCCACAATACAGACAGTTTAATCCTAACCTGCTCTGCCATGAATCCGATTACACCTCATTACTGATAGATTTACTGCACATCAGCTAGGCAAATGGCAGGACTGTGGTGGTGGTGCTGCGGTAGCGTTGTCGCCTCATAGCAAGACATTGTCTTGTTCGATTCTCAGCTAGAGCGTTTTCTGTGTGGAGGCATATGTGAATGGGTCGTGCCTTCGTTGAAGGTTGTGCACCAGGGCTGGTAACCCGGTACGTAAAAATCCACTACCAATCATTAGCGGACCGGAGTTCCGCTGTGGCGACCCCTAACCGGGAAAAGCCAAAAAACACAAAGCTAGGCAAATGGCATCAAAAATACTCTGTTTAGGGATCTAAACCTCTTCTGCAACATCAACATAATGGTTTTCTAAAGATAGGTATATTTCACAGAGGATATAGCTTTTGTGGAACAGACTCCCCATCCACATAAAACAAAGTTCATTCCTGTCCATTTTCAACAGCAACTTAGATCTATGGATGAGAAACAGAAAATTTATACCATGACTGCCCTTCGTACAACTAATGGAGAGATGCTCCTCCTAGATGTTTTATCCCCTGCATAGGTCCCCTCAAATTACCACTGGTATGATCACAGTTAATTTTATTAGGGATAATACATAATAAATCAACCATGGGATGAGTAAGACTAATCTATAACCAAATGGAATAGGTTCCTTCAAGCACAAAACGGGAAATTGGCTAGGCTTAAAATAGTCCACAAGGGCAGCTAACCTAGTTCTTGCCTATGAAGCTATCTGGAAAAACTGCAACATAGAACCCAAGAATCTTTACTACCTATCGAACACCGTCTCCATGACTCCCAGCTGCTCTCAAATCCCAAAAAATCTGAACTAGCCCTATTTACCCCAAGCAATTCTCTCACCAGAATAATCTCAACATAACCTGTTCAAACTGTACAAAAAATAAATTAGTAACCTGCAAAAAAAGCCTACGGAAGATTTAGATGCAAGTCAAATTTCATTTTTTCAACAACAAACAAGTTGCAAAAAAATGCATGAAAAATGTGAGCCCTCTACAGGATAAAGTCCTACCTTACAGATGACACTAGGAAACCCATTGTTACAAATTATCTACTCCCAACCACTCTATATGGTGCTCCCATTTTTATGCCTCTAGACCACCCAATCTTGCATATTCAAACAATGCTACAGTAAAATAGCAAAGCTTGCTGCTAATACTCCATACAGAACATTCCTGGGCTTCGCTCCAATGAGCTGAAATGCAACATACCCTAATCTTCTATCAATAAGTCACTACATCTAACCTAATCTACTAAATCAGATAAATGACCTAGCAACAAAATAATTCATCACTTCTTTACAAAAAAAAAAAAAAAGCCCTACAATCCACAGACAAAAGACCTATTACTTGTCAAAAAATCCAATACCTTTGCAGGTAACTCCCCCTACTCCTTCTATATATCAAAATCTGGAATTCCATTCTATTCGCCCTAAAACCCCATTACTTCTTAAGCTTTAAGTAACATCACAAAATAAAACTCATGGAAACATGCCCATATTCATTCCATTTTACACTACAGTAACTCAAGTCCTTAACATCCACTAAACCTCATCCTCTAAATGCCATACATATCCACCCATACAAAACTCTTAAGGACATCCTTTAACTTCCTTATTCTGGTTACCCATTCTTTATCTATAAACTCACTCTAAACACCCCTCCCACACCTTTTCAACTGTCTCAGCCCTCCCTGTTAAAACTTCTCTCTCATACAGGCTAAACAAGAAGGTTACCGTCAGCTCCCTGTCGGGTGCCAGGATCTGCCACATAATGCATGCAAACAGGTCACTCCACAACAAGTACAAATATGACTCTGTCATTGTCCATGTTGGTGTGAATGACCTGAGACGTACCTCCCTTGACTACATGGAGAAGCTGTCCTATCTTATAGCTCAGGCAGGTATGACCCTAGCCCTGAGTAGCATCCTGCCATCACCCAGAATGATACCACAGTACAAGGACAAAATGACTGACTTCAACAATCGGCCAAGCTTCTGGTGTCATTCTAAGGGGATCCAGTATCTGTCTGCCTGGGATGACATGATAGACAAACCACGATGCTTTGCCGGAGATGGCCTACACCTGTCGCTCCTGGGATTCTGGATACTGGCTAAGGCTCTAGCCACAACTATAGTATCTTTTTTAGGCAAGGTTCAAATGACAAATTCACCACCGTAACAGGTACAAGCAAGCAGAATCTGAGGGTATTGTTACTCAATGCAAGAAGTCTAAACCTCAAATTGCACTCACTCGAGGCACTCCTTAAAATGGGGAACATAGACATCTGTGCAGTGACAAGAGACCTGGGTTCAAGGCTCCAGAGAGTACCCCTGCATTACCATGTTATAATTCATACCACACCTTTTGGCCACCTAACCTGGATCGAAACATTAAAGGCGGAGGCGTGTCCATATTCATTAAGAATATCCACACCTCCAGGCTAGTTGCTCAGCATAATGCATCCGAGATTATCCAAGTGCAACTAACTCTGGGCAAGACCGCAATCCAAATTGTAGCTTGCTACAGATTCCCCCCCCCCCCCCAACCACCACCACATCCCAGGATTCCCACTCCTCATTTCTTGATACACTGGAAAATATAAGGGTACAACCTATCACCCTAATAATGGGTAATTTCAACTACCCCACCATTAACTGGGAAAACTACTCGTGTACCAGCTCTTGTGCTCAATGTTTCCTGGAATTCATAAATTCCAATGCCTTGGATCAACTTATCCACACCCTCACCAGAGGCAGCAATATCCTAGACCTGGTTATTACCAACATGGGCACCCGGTGCTCCACATCAGAGGTCAATTCCTCGTTGGTCAGATCCAACCACAAGCTAATCACCCTAACCATCCACAGCCCCCCCCCCCCATTAGGGAAGCCACCGTAAAAAAATTC